>NC_046198.1:18884531-19185239 GCF_011004875.1 Balearica regulorum gibbericeps
GTTAAAAATTTTGTTTTGCAGTATCTTATATCTGCCAAAAGTGTGACAAATGAGATGGATCGTGCCTGCTGCCATTTTACTTCCTTTCAACAGTCCAATTGAGATGAAGCACTCTAAGATTGATATTATTTCTAGCTGAATAGTGGTTTTTTACTCTTTTTGGCTATTTAGCAGCTAACCATCGTTCTGTTTTCTAATCGGAACATTTGGGGCTTCTACAATTTAAAAAAAAAAAACAAATCACAAATAGTTCTTAAGGGACAGTCCAGCTCTCTCTAGTAACAGCAAATATGAGGTATAGACAGATGATAAATACAGTGGAATAAATGAAACTGTTTTGGCATTCTGAACCTTACCTCATAAAATTTCTACTGTGGAACAGTTTTGGTAAATAGACCCTGGTGTACTTAGTGAAAAAGTTAACTGTTACATGGTAATACCTGTTAAATATTCCAAGTATTCTGTATAGAAGCATTGGTCATCTCTGTTAAATGTAAGTGAATACAACTAGCATGAATCAAATGTGAGCCTGGTCAGATGCAAACACAACTCTGAGATGGTGTTAAACACCCATATAAACATACTGATTAAGATATTTCTTTTGGAAATCACTGCCTGTCAATTAACTTTTACTCTCCTTTCACAGCTTTGAAAAGTCCAGCTGCATTCCATGAGCAGATAAAGAGCCTGGAGCGAGCCAGGGTAAACCAGTTTGTGTAAACTTGTAATTAACATCTGAAAATGGATAGTCAGTTGTATGTGATACTAAAGTCCCTGAGTACATGAAAAAATTATTACCATTACAGTAATAACATATGCTTTTATCTTGGAAGAATCCATTAAAATAAAATATTGGTGTCAAATCTGATCACAGATCAGGTGGGGGGAGATAAACTTATGGTCATAATAATACATAACTACCTCCAGTTAAGGATAGGATACTGGGTAAATTATGCTTGTGCATAATTTCTGTACCAAATCTATACTATTATGATTTTGTGTGGTGGTATGGGATAAAATCCAGAAACATTCCGAACTTGTTTGGGGAAGATAGAAATTCATTAGCACTGCTTAACTGATAGAAAAATAGAAGAAAACAAAACAAACCCCTCTACTGCCCATATTCTGACAGTGATGTCCACCTATTTGAATGCAACTGCAAATATTCATTGATTGGACATCAGTAATTTATCAAACTACTTTGATTTTTCTAGTAAACAGCAGTTAATGCTATTTTCTCATTCCTTTAAAGACTGAAAATTTTCTGAAGCACAAGATTCGCAGCAGGCCAGACCGGTCTGAGCTGGTCAGAATGCACATCCTTGAAGGTTTGTACCTAGCTATATGTACCTTTTGAGCTGCTATTAGAAGGAACTTCTGTTACGCACTCAGCTTTCTAACTGAATTTGGCTTTGATATGAATTATTTCTAAAGCTTGATATTTCTTTACTTCTACAGTGTGCGTTGTAATCTGTATTCTAAGTCTGTATAATAATAGATACATCTGTGGCAGTGAAAGTATTCTCAACTGTCTATTTGTTTGCAATTGCATATTGCTTTTATTCTATAATTGTAATTATACCATCGTGTGTGTACTGTTAGCGTATATATTGCTTAAATTTCTATTCATACCCTCAAATAACCTGATAGCTTTGTACTTTCCCCACCCTCCCCAAACAATCTTTAACAAACTTGACTTTTACCCTGCTTTGTTGTTTTCCTTGTTCAGGTAATTTTAAACAATAGTCTTTTTATGAATGGGGCTGTATTAATGTGTTTCACCATAATCTTTCCAAATAACCATAATCAAAGTCAATTTGATAGTTGTTAGTTTTCAAAACTTGCATTTGGATACTAAACTCAGATAGGAGTCTCCATATTGATAGATCATATCCATATTGACAGACTACCTCCATGTTTTCATTGAAATACAATTTTGAAGACTCAAATTTGTGCTAGAAGCTATGTTTAAAGGAAAACTTTTTAAGATGTTTGTCAGGAGACAATAAAAAAATCAGTGGATTAATTAAACCTCTACCACAGCTCACACTGGTACAGCATTAGAGCAGCAAGTGCTTGCTTCAGATTAGTATTTATTATTTTATATTCCCTGCTTTAATGTTGGAGATCATACAAATGTTTACCAAAAGTATTACTGCTGTTAAAAAAGAGGTTATATTTATAGAAAAACATGATCATGGGGAGGAACATCATCTACTCACTAATCTTATTTTTGCTTATTAATTTGACAATTTTCAGAATAATACTTTTTCTGCTTTTGATAAAAGTGGAATGGTTATTGCAAAGACAAGACAATGTTGTTTGTCATGAAATTGGAGAAAAGATGGAAGGGAATATTTAAATCAATACATCTTTCTAGAGACCTTTGCAGAGCCTTCACTACAAGCCACTCAGATGAAACTGAAGAGAGCTCGGTTGGCAGATGATCTGAATGAGAAGATTGCTCAGAGGCCTGGCCCTATGGAACTGGTAGAAAAAAATATTCTTCCTGTAGATTCCAGCGTTAAAGAAGCTATAATAGGCAAGTAGAAGTCCCACAGCTTCTATCAGATATGGCATTGTGGAAAAATAATAATTTAACTCTTGAGGATAAAGGTCACTAGAAGAAAACATACTCAAAGCTTATTACTACTTATTCTTTCAGCTTCCGAGTCCTAAACTCTGTCATCATTTAATTAAAATTATCCTGTTTTTCTTTCAAACTAAGTTAGACTTATATAGTTGGAGTATAATACTGTCTTTGAAAAGACTTGTTTCTTAATAAAAACTATTACAAAATAATCAAATATATGTGACCATTACTCAATCTGTCATAGGTATCTGTGCACTCCACGTGTTGAACGTACCTTTTAATCTCTTGTTGAAACAACTTCTGCTATGCACTTAATTTTATCGATTGTTTGAATATGATTTAATGTGCCTGCCATATTAAAAACACAATAAATATTTATGTACCATACGTTTAGACTGTGCTGAAAACTTAACCATTTTCTAGCAATTAGCTAATTCTGCCACCAACGTCTAAATTTAATTTGTGTAACTAAAAAAATTGTTTTGCTTGTTTCTTTGTGAACATTCTAGCAGTTGGACAAGATAATTATCCTCAAGCTTTGGATGATTATTCATTTGATGAAGACAGCAGTGATGCTTTATCACCAGATCAGCCAGCCAGCCAAGAATCCCAGGGTTCAGCAGCTTCCCCTGGTGAGCTGAAAACAAGTGACTCACCATCACCAATAACACCAAATGCTACTACGTCAACACAGGTACAGTTTTTAAATGTTGAAACAAAATCTTCACAGTATGTTTTTTGGTCTGGCATTATAGAAATGGGGCATAGTTTCACATGGAATGAATACGTTTGCTGTTGCAAAGGAGTGTCTGGGACTCCATTTTCTGTTTGGGAGTGTATAGACTAGAACTCTGGCTTAGCTGTTGGCAGTGCTGAAATTCCCATAGACTGTAGTAAAGCCATAAATTCACTAAAAATCATTATGGCTCATAGAAGATCTACAGCTTTCCCAGAAGTTGTTTAAAAGGTCATCTCCATGGTTTCCTGCAGCTGTTACTGATTATTTAATGTCTGTCTTCATTCTGGTCTTGAATTTGTTTAGAATTAAAGTTAGCTGAAAGAACAGTTGCCATCAGTTCCATTATCTCCAGAAAAGTCCATAAAAAAATAAGGTTTCCCACATGATTTAAATGTTCTCTCCTATAGTTTTAAAATACTGCCTAAGGAATTTATTATTTAAGAAATAAAAATAACCTTTATGTTGATTTTTCTATGAGGTTTTTAGTATTTTTCTCAAGTTACAAAGAAAGTAACGAGGTCTGCCTCTGCAAATGTTGTCTTTATAATAGAGCATTTAAATGGATGAGGATTTAAAGAACAGCGGATTTGAATGAAAATGCTTGACTGTTTTCACAAGAGTTGTAAAAATTAGTTTTGAAAGAGAACTCTTACAACAATTTTATTTTGTGATTTGAAATAGACAGTGACATCACACACCCTACCTTTAAACACATTATAAAAGTGCTGATGTAAAATAATTTGCCAAAACAGTAATGAAACAAACATCATGTGCTACAAATGAAATTCTTTGGTCATATTAGCTACTGAAAACGCAGGATTATATGCATAATCAGTTATCTGGATGCTTTCTAGAATATCTTGAACAGTGCTTGCTTCACGGCTCTTTATCTTCACCTTTGAGTTAATCAGTAAGTTTATTCATTAATGAGATGTGTATTTATTTAAAGGTTACTATGGCTTAAATGGATTGTTTATGATGTTTTCTGTCATACCTCAGGTAGTAATTTTAAACTCACTAACTTCAGCTCAGTTGAAGAGAAGGCTTTGCTTTTAACTAGATTTCTGCAACTTTAATGGAACTTTTTCTCTGGATAGAGAGACATGGGTTTTCATCACAGTATTATATATACGTATGAAGTGACTTACAAATGACAACAGTTTAATAATATTGCACTCAGTTTTGTGTACTTGGTATCAATAAACCATGTGTGTATAAGGAAACACAGAAATTTCAGTAATGCCATTTTTGTTTAATTAGCTGAAATGTTGTGTATTAATTTGAGCAGTATTCTTTAAGCAGAAAGTGTGAATATGATGGAAATTCAAAAGCTTTAGCACTTTAACTTGTTTCATTTCATGCAAGTCTGTACCTGGTAAAAGCAAGTTGTTTTAGCCTATATAACACAAACATTAAAATACTTTAATCTGAAAGAATTTAAGAGTGTATCAAAATTTGACCAATACCTGAATGGTACTACTATAAATGTGTAACGTTATTCAGGTTAATGTTGATCAACTGTAATCTATAACGAATATTTTTCAGGAGGACTTCCTAAGAGTATTCCTTCATTACTTTCTCCACTACACAAAGGAGAAAAAAGATGCATAGCCTTGTAGTTCAAATTATTTTCATGCTTATTGTTTTATTAAGCATTCTTTCGGAAAATGCATTTATTTATATATTTAAATTCTCAGAGGGCTCTACATAGGGAACTGTGCTGCAATTTATAAATTAAGACATGAACAAAAGATAAGACAGAACTGCACACTGAGTTCTTACTGTATAAAGTAATGTTAAATTAAACAGTTAAATGTGAGATGAATATTGTTCGTCCTCCAAAAATGATGTTGTCTTAATGACCATGAATACTTGACATCTGAGTAGTTCAGGATCTGGAATTACTATAGTAGATAGAAAAAGTATTGCTAAGTTCATATTCAAAAACAATGCTGGACACAAAGTACAGCACATCCGCTTTATTTCATTGTTCCCTAACGTACCTATTAAGATGTGAACTGGGATTTATGTCACGAGAATGTAATTTGTGTTGAGTAAATTGAAAACAAACCACATGAAATTAGATTCCTAAGTAAAGAGTTAGGTTCCTAATGGAGAATTAAATAAAAATTCTCAAAGCAATACATGCCAGAAGTTTTTCAAGTAAAAGATTTTCAAGTAAAAGTTTTTCAAGAAGCATAAGATAGATATGTGATTGCAACAACAAAATAACAGAGCACTTGAACTTGATTGAAAAAGCACTTCAGATAGGACTTCAGTCCTTTGCTTATGGATTTCATAACATATTACAGCCGCTTCTGTGCGCAGATCTAAAATGCAAAGCTGCTCTTCTGCAGAATAAAACAGATGCTTACCTTGTTGTTCCTTCTGAAATAAAGAATAACAGCACAGCATGTCTCTACAGGAGATGTATCTGGGAAATTGCTCCTTCATTCTATTAATTTCCTCTGACAAATTTTACATCTTATTACAACATAAAATACAAAGAATGTTTTGAAAACAGTGGAGTGCTGCCAGAGTTCTTTTCAAGGCTTCCTCCTCCACACACTTCCAGGCCTCCAAGGATGTAAGACAACTTTCAGAACCTTCAGCTCTCGTTGACTGATGACCTAAAACTTGCTTTAACGTGATGTATATGCATCTGGTAAGAATTAGGCATTTTAAGCAAACCACTCTAAACGGATCAAATTGTGGTGTTCACAACTCTGAAGGCATTAAACAGTTATCTTCAAAACAGCTGAAGTATTGTGCTTGAGGAGACAGAATATAATGACTTTTAAAAATATATTCACTGTAGCCTGCTGACCTGCTAGATGCTTACTTGCAGTTAGAAGAAAAGGTCCAGAAATCATATTATCTGTAACTGGAAATAGAAGGTCTGTTCAAAGGATATAATCTTTACTTTATGAAGTAAAGTTGAGACCTGTTAATTTAGAGTTTTTTAATTTAAAAATTTATCAAGTAAATGCTATGCATGGTTCATTGCCTCATCTAACACTTCCAGGTAAAATTGGGAAGTCTGTAAAAAGCTTTGTATTTCATGTAGCTATTATTCCTTTGTAGTTTAGGATAACAGACTAACGTAAGGAAAAAGTAATTTACTCTATGGCAAGAGGAGAATGTTTAACACTGTAGGTTTTGAGCAATATGAATTAAAGAGGTGGGGGGTTTTTTGGGTTGTGAGGGTTTTTTTGGTTTGGGGTGGGTTTTTTTGGAAAGTTACTAACTTTTCCATTTTAAAGAGTTTTGTTGTGCTGTCATCATGGAGTCGTTTTCATAGCCTATAAAAGGTTGCTAAATAGTATGCTTGAAGTCAAGTTATTTGTTTGGGTTCATGAAGGATCCAGATGATGAATGGTAAAAGATTATGTATGAATAAGCTGAAATATCAAACATTTAAAATGCTTTTTAGATGGGACTTCAGTGAAAGAAAGTTTAAGAACCAGAGAAAATCTTGATCATTAGAATTCTCCTGTGCTTTATGGTAATACTGTACATGACACTTAGATTCAAAGACAAACTAAGTGCTTTTTAAAATGTTACCGCTATAACTAGAATAAGCCTTTTAAACTTGATCACAACAGGAAAGCAATATGTTGGGATACAGCATCCAGAAGTCTTTTTTTTAAAGGGTAAGTCCCTCTAAGGTCTCCTGCCAATTCTTATGCACGTCCAGCAAATAACAGATACTGTGTAGATACCGGAGGCTTTCCAGAGCAAACACTTTGAAAGCTGGATACAAAAATAGAGGCATTTATATCTTTAGCCTGCCACCATAAACTGACACAACTCCAAGACAGGCATGTGTGCAGTGTTTCAGTGAGTAGGCATGGCATACTAAGTATTGCAGTTTAGTAAAGCAGTATTTCCTCTGGATGACTGCACTACAGAAGGATCAAAACCACTGTACAGATAGGTTACAGCAAGCTAGCTATAGCTGCCTGTTGACAGCTGATGGTTGGAGGTGCAGCAAAATGTATAAAAGAAATGCAGAGATAGAATATTATTATAATTTAATTATAAGAAAAGTCGGAGAGCTTAGTGCATGCAGACTGGCAGCTTGATAATTGCCATCACAGAAATACAAAAGAACCAGGACATAAAGTTGCAAAATGTGTACAAAATGTTTTTAGCAAACTGATTTTAGTCCTTTGTGGTACAATCTCATGGAAGAATAGGGGAGCACAAGAAGAAATGAATTAGGGAGAAGTACCCATCTGACTTAATTAGAATGCAAGGGTTTAAAATGTATTCTGAAGAAAAAGGATATTTACTGATAAGAATATAAGGGAAATGGATGGGCTTTTATAAAAGGAATATTGTACTAGGCAATCTAATTGCTTTCTTAAACAATGGAAATACAGCTGGTCTCATCTGTCTGGATTTAATACTGTATGGTATTAAGCAAAACTGGAGAAGATGGAGATAGGCAGAGATCAGACAGAAAGAAGTAAGTATTGAGTTGAAAAGAGATTGATAATAGTGCTCTGCAGGAGTTGATTTGGGGACGTTCTGGTTTCATGTTACCATTAACAACCTTAACATAAGAACGGGTCGTGTAACAAAAATCGGAAGGCACAGAGTTGGATGGTTGTTATGCAGAAAGTACTGGTTGATTTGACTTTCAGGAGAGAAATGGAATTCCAATAGAATGGAATAGTTCTGAAAAAGAAAAATACACAACATCTCTCTTTCCAATGAAAAAGAAACGTGGAAACCTGGGCACTCTGACTCAAGAGAAAGCTGAGGAGGAAGAGAGTTGGGGTGCATTGGCCAGCAGTGAAGTGACTGTGAGCTACTGCGTACTTCCTCTGTAAAACTGCATGTCAGAAGAAATGATTCCAGTAGAAGTGCTGATGCTACTGTAAGGATCCAGTGAGACCCCACATGGAATATCCTGTACATTTCCAGTTACTTATATCCAACAAAGACTCATGAAAACAAAAACAAGAAAGGATGATCAGAGAATTGAAAATCTTTTATGAGAAAAGAATAAAAATTACTTTATGTAGCTAGAAAAACAAGGGCTGAGATCTGTTTATGTGCAGAGTCTATATCCCATTGGAGGGATATTCACTACAGAAGGAAATTGGTTTTAAATCAGAAAACAATTTCAGCACAGAAAAAATTGATACAACAAAGTTAAGCTCAGTGAAGTTTGGTTATTATGTAGGAAGACTTCTGGGAATTTTCTGGTAGACGTAGTGGTGCCAGGAAGAGAATAATAATAATAAAGTCCTAAGCTTATATGGAATTTTTAAGTTTATAGAAGAAATTATACACATGATGTTTCTAACAGCAAGGGAGCAAACTCAGTAAAGTTCAGGCTACTAGATCATACCTACGCAGTAATATAATTGTGCTGACAGTCAAATACAGAAGAAATGTACATCTTGGCACAGAGGTGCAGTTGCCATCAAAATACAGTAGGAAGCTATCTCTTCAAAATAAATCTGCTCTGCTGCTGCACAATCATCCTGAAACAAGAAGTTCATTTTCCTATGTTGATGTTTGACATTCATGAAAGAGAGGCTTTTCTGATAGCACTGGTTTGGGTGTAAGATTCTCCTTGTGTACTCAAGATTCTGATGTCACAGACAGAAAATAGTGAAGGCTTCAATTCTGTACCGATAAAGCAGTGTAACTTCAGTAGGCTGCTTCAGTATACATGTACTGTGTCTTGGGTCGAATTTTAATGTTGCTTCAAGCAGAGTAATAACAACTGGTGGTATCTCTAACAATGCATTACATTCTTCCTTTAATTATTTTTAACTCATCTCCTCTTTTATTTATAATTAATAGCTTTTAAAAAATATTTTTCTGTATGTAGTTGCATATAAAAGTTTAGAAATTAGTTATATACTTGAAATCTCTAATTCTTTGGTTCTAGAAGCCTTCATATATGAAACCTGGTAATGCTAACAAGAAAAGAAATTTGACATTACCCTTTCCTGTAATTCTGACTGACTACCTTCTATAGAAGATGTCTTTTTTTTATCCTTATGCCAGGAGCAAAAGTACAGCTGTCAGTTCTAGAAGAATTTTGCAATTATAAAGTTAAGAACTGGCATCAATTAGTTAATCTGATTCTGGGCTACCAAACAGAGACAATACACGTTAGGAGCAGTTTAACTTGACAGTTAGCAGCAGATAGCAGCATTGACTTGAATGGGTGAGGTTACTCCTGAAGGTCCTTACAGCACTTTTTTATGATTTTCTAAGAGAGAAAGAAAATGTTTTCATTATATTTATTTGTTTTCATGTATGTTAAAAGGAGAAAAGAATTCTGCAAATTAAAACAGTGTAAAGGTTATGAAAACAAAGCCCCTTCTGAGGGCTTTTTTTGTATGTTGTCATACATCCTTTTTTGGTTATCATTCCTTTTACCTGCAGAAAAAAAACAATAAAAATTAAGGAAAATGTTAATGTTGGAAAAATACTACGAAAAGTGATGTTGAAATCAATTACTGTTTTGCTTTGGTGAAACTAGAAGTAAACCTATACTGGTAAAAACAGATTTTGGGATACATTTACATGCAGTAGTTAAAATGCAAACTAAGAAGTCAAGGTAAGAAACCAGTTTATCTTATTTGCTGTATTTGAAGTGTGCCAAAATGTACACAAAAAGTCCTGCTTTTGCCATTCCTCCTAAAAATATTTTGTGAATTTGACATGATAGTAAATTGTTTTAACCTTTTCACTTTTTTTTTTTCCCAATTAGATGGTGGATGTTTTTAATGTTTCTCTCTTTCCTTATATTTTTTTTAATACTAGTATCCACCTTTAACCTCTCCAGTTCCTGAATTTCTCAAAACTCCCTCTACAATCGAGCAGCACGCTACACGTTCTACTACTACAACCACCCTGACCACGAATACTGTATCTTCAGCAAAGCCTGGGCCAACATTAGTAAAGGTAGGTATCTGTAATAATGGCATCTGAGGACTATAGTGCCTATAACTAACAACAACTTTTGTTAGTGTTCAGGAGAATGTACTGGGTTGTTGACTGAAAGCTTTTGTATGTTAAGATCAACCATTAACGTTTGTAGGGACAGGCTCATTATTTCAAGAAGTCCTAACAGTACAAAAGTTTTCAAGCAGAATTATGCATTACATTTGCTATGGAAGGTTTTAAGAAGTAAGGACAATAGATTTTTGCAATATTGAGTTTCTACTTTCTATTGGTGAAATTATTCTTATCTAGTTTTGTATGGAGAATAATTATTAAATTAGGAACAGAGGCAAATTATTATTAAAATAGGAACAGAGGCAACCACATTCATAGTCTACCTGTAACCAAACTGGTGAACGGCTTTGTTCCTTTTCCGCAACTATTTTCTTAGCTCATTTATTGTAGAAGCAGAACACGCTGTGTGAGAGAAGTTTACTGTATCTTTGTGTTAGAATATCAGAAGAACATACTCAATTCTCTTTACTGCACTGACCTAGCCAGCAGCATGGAAAATTTTTTCAAATACAATTAGATAGGGAGTTGTGTTAGAAGATGCCTATAATATTTCATTTCAGCAATTTTGCCAAAGGTCTTCAGCTGCGTAATGATATGTATGTAGACTTCTATCTAATTGTGTGAAATTAATTCTCAGTTAAATTTACAAGGATGACCTCTAATAGTTGATTTCTAGTATAAATTTGGCTATATCCAGTGAAATCACTGGACTTGTACCACCTTACTTAATGCAGAACCTTAATGACAAATTCAGATATCCCTCAAAACAGGCTATTTGTGTAATAAATGTGCATGGATCAACACAGGATTTCTGCTGTGTGATACCTTCTGTATGACTAGGTAACTGCCTTCAACTTTTCACCCAAAATAATTTCAAAGAGCTTGTAAAGGAAGAGTGTTTCACCACATATGCAGGTATTGCTAATGAGGATACTGCTGAAAGTTTCATAAGAGTAATCCTGTAATTTATAAGACTGTCCATGCTTTTAATCTAGACCTCTAAGTACTTCTGACCTGCAGGTGTTTACAGACGGACTTTAAGATACTAGCTTTTACTTGCATGAAGTGCCAAGTGGCTTTGAACTTACCTGTTGAAGAATGCCTCTTTGCAGTGACAGGTCATCCCTGTCTTCATTTGTGCCATCTATTACAAAAACATTCACAAACTGTTATTTGATGACCCCTTCTTGTGTACAGTGTAAACCAGCTGGAGTACATTTAACTTTTCAAGGATGGTGAGCGATCCTTTTGGGCAAGTTTGCAGGGATAATTGCATTCAGCAACTCCTTGCAGTAAATGTGCTTGCTCCTGTATGCTATATCTTTGTACCTTGCATAACCGCTTGTAAATGAGATGTCTGTTAGAGTTGTTTCAATCTTTTCCATCCATAAACAGCAAAGCCACCCAAAGAACCCAAACGATAAGCATCGGAGCAAGAAATGTAAAGAACCTAAGCCAAGGGTGAAAAAATTGAAGTATCATCAATATATTCCACCTGATCAGAAAGGTGAGAAAAATGAGCCACAGATGGACTCCAACTATGCTCGTCTGCTACAACAGCAGCAACTGTTTTTGCAGCTGCAGATCCTGAGCCAACAGCAACAACACTACAACTACCAGACAATTCTACCTGCACCACTGAAGTATGTGAAGTATTGTTTGTGTCCTTTAAAGAAAAGATACATACATCAGTTATAGACTTCATGCTTTAGAAGTAAATGTGTTTTGCAAATGTTAAGAGATGGTTGGAAGCCAAAAAAACTTGAATGGCAATGTGCATCACTGCGGGTATTATTTGCCTCATTTAACAAGGTGATGAGGTGGTTCTGTTGTTAAAATACTCCTGAAGTCTGACAAGCCTTTAAGTGGTCCTAGTTATTTTTGTGTGACATGGAAACAGAACCTCCTACCTGTCAGATGTGTTTTTTCTGACCAGACGCATATTTGAAACTCAAAAGCATTTTTGCAGAAGCAAGGAAGTTTTGACACCATTTTCACTCAGATATGACATAGGTAGGCAGAGCAAAGAGAAGTTTACAGATGGTGGCTTTTACAAAGACAGGTACTATTGTGTTTTTATTGTCTTTTTACATCAGTTTCACAGACCGCATTTTTGCAGTTTACAAATAGAAGAAACAGTATTTTAAATTAGGTAAAATTTCTATATTGCTTATAGCCTCATCTCTGATGCTTATGAGAGTTCCTCGTCAGTGTTTAGCACTTTTAACAGAAGTACACTTTCTGATTTATAGGTAGAAGCAGTCAGAAAAATAAATCATCAAATAGTTGCCAGCACTCTGTAGCGTATGAGACACTGACTATCTGCAGAGTTTCATTCTCACCAAGACCAATCGTTTCCTATAAGTGCTTACAATGTAATGTGCCACAGTCGCACAACCCTACATTCAAATGACTTTGAACTGTTTTGGGGTTTGGGGTGGTTTTTTGTGGGTTGTTTGGTTGGTTTGTTGTTGAGGGTTTTTTTGGGTTGGGTTTGCTTTTTTTTTAAAATGAGTTTTCACTGAGTTATTTTTCCTCACCAAGTAAGGCTAGAAAAGTTAAAGATACCATCTGTGGTTATATTTATAATTACCATGTATCCTAACATTTGGACTAGAGATGTTTCTGCCTGCTTACCCACGCTTCTTATGTTCCGTTTACTGACATTTCAGAAACATTTCTTCATAAATCAGTTGAACGAAATAGAAGAGCTGACTTACGGTACCTAGTGTAAATTATGGCATTTTTAAATTTTTTACAATTATTTTGAGATCCTTGTATGAGATTCTTCTTAGGAGTACAGCTGATAAAAAAATGCATCATCTTCAGATCCATTAGACATGCATGTAGGTTTGATACATAGAGTTCAATATTGTGAGGGGGTTTTTTACTGATGTCAAACAAAAAAGTGACTAGTTGCCCTAGCTGATGATTAATTTGTATAAACTGATTCTGCAGTCCATAGTATCCTTCAGGGATGCCATGACAATAATAAAAACTATGAAGCATAAATCAGTACACTTAAGGGAAAATAAAATAACAACATACTACTCTGTTGTTTTCTTACCTGTGCTGTTTTACTAAAAATACTTAACGGTAATGTCTTATGTTAAATATGTATTTGTAAAAAAAGATTTATTCGTTAACTTGATAGACACTAGATTCAGAATCACAGCTTCTTGATTGAAAACATAATATATTTAGTATTGACATTATTGTCCCCCTTTTTCTTATCACTTGAAGGCCACTGAATGACAAACAGAGCAACAATGGGAATACGCAACTGAATACTTTGAACAACAGCACACCAACATCAGCTGCCAGCTCACCAAGACAGAATAGTAATATTCCTAGCCGGAAACCAGGACCTCTACCTTCAAGCTTGGATGACTTGAAGGTAAAAAAATAAAAGGGATTTGTCCATTCCTGTGCATCACTGTAGGTTATAACTTGCAAACTGTAACAGTCAAGAATAAGCCTGGATATTATTTACCAATGAAAACTGTTCTTTTAACTGTTTAGAATAAGGTAGTCAAAGTTTTCATACACAAGTCTTCTAGACTTAAATCTTTGTTTTGTTTTAGCTGCCTCACATGCATATGTTCTAGAAATGACATTTCTTTCCCAAAGAATTAGAAGAGGCAGAAGAATTTCAGACAGATTGTATAAGTACATAATTTGATACCTTGTGTAAAATATGAAGTGCACTCATGTGAAGTTCTGGCCTAGGTAGATTTACACACTGGAACAGTAACTTCCTCATCACAATTTTAGTATATCAATGAAGAGGTTTAGTTAAGCAGTATAAATTAAGATGCCCTAATAATAACATATTCAGAGAGGTCACTGCTCTAATGCCAGAGATGATCTTACCTGAGTTCAACACATCATCTGAAAATGAACACTAAATTTTGTAAGGGCTTATTGAAGTTGTAAATTCTGTTCAATCTGCAGTATGAAGGCACTGCATGGAATATTCTTCCTTCAGAAAAGATGAACAGGAATTAATACTGTGAGGGACCTATGAAAATGAATCTGAAGCAGCTTGGTGGGGGGTTATCCTTTCAATAGCAATTAACACGAATGTGCCAAACCTGAGCGGAGGAGTAGGGACATCTAGTGGGCAGTTTACTCATTTCTCCCTTCCTTTACCAAGGTGTTGGGTTTCTAAGGGATGGGAGTGAGTATTTTTAGACCTGAAGGGATAAAAAGGTTTTGCAAGGTCAGATTCCCAAGACAGTAATGTATGATTGTCAGTTAAAGCCAATCTTTTAATATGAAACATCTATAAAATGTAATTCAAACAACAGCGTTTGAAACAAGCTTTTCAAACTTTAAGTTGCTAACTTTTGAAGATATTTAAGTTAATATCTGAATTTGTGCTTTGCAGTGATTAAAGCTGTTCATTTATCCATTTCTGCATAATTTATTGGTATTTCTGCTAATGTGGTAACAGTAACGTAAGCCATACTTGCAGACCTGCTGCTTCTGCAATTCTGATTGGGAATTCAGAAATGCATTGTTGAAAAACAGGAAAAATTGGAGTGAACTCTCAAGCAAGTGTAGAGGCTACCAGATTGGGGGAAACAGCTGATAATCATTGTTAGGTAGATAGTTATTTAATATAAAAGTGCTGTGGTTCAGAGATGATATTGTCACGGAACTATACAAACTAGGCCAGTCCAGTTAACAATCAAATAAAAGTATTTATTTTACAAGATGGAAGGGGAAAAACTAGTTTTGTTCTAACTGAAACCACACTGGCTCCAACATACATTAACAATCCACAGGTTCAGGATGTTGGCTGGGATATTAATACTACACCACTGACTTAAGAGCTCCTAAGGTTTATGGTTGATGACCCAAAATGCACAAAGTCACTCACCTGTGCAAGATGAGGTCTCTCAATCTGTACAGAAAATGAGCCGTAGGTGGCATCCCAACCCACAGGGAGAGCCTCCGACCACAGACGCACTGCCCCGAGGGAGACCAACTCAAGATGGCCCTCTCATGGGACTCCATTTATACCTAATTCAAATCTGACCTGTGGTCATATATGGTCGCATAGGTCCCTATTGGCCAAAGACTTCAGCTTTGTCTCCTGTCAGCTGAAACTGCCACTGCCCTGTGGGCGTAATTCAAACTGTGGCGGGAGGGTTTTCCCCCCGCAGGCTTTGTCAGGGCAGGTGCATCTGCCACAGTTATACAAATGGATTGCTGTGATTTTTCAGAATTTCCAAATCATGAAGACTTCTAACTTAAAATTCTAGACTGGCAAAGTACTGAAATATGACTGAGGTCACTACCTTTTATTCTTTTAGAGTTGATTCTAGCATACATATAGCCCAATATGTACATCTAATCTACAATTAGATGCAGTGTATGTATATCATAAACAAAAGCCATTCATTGTTTTTAATTGATATTTTGAAGCACAGAATTAATTCACACTTAACACATTTGCACTTCACTTTGTAAGCTTATTAGAAAAATGAGAACAGTTTTCTATCAAAAATTAGATAAATTTTGACTGCTTATACTTTTTATGTTTGTAAAAGAAACCCAGATGGCATATAGCTGTAACTGTTCAGTTGCTAATTAGCGCGCCTTTTGCGTTTGGTGGGTCTATTGAATTATCCAACTGACCTGATAAAATTTCTCAGAAATAGATCTGTCTTGATGGTGTAACAGAGGGTTTCAGCCTGCTAGTGATGGCTGCACCGCTGCCATTGTCTGCAGGTTTGCTTCAGAAGTTTTTTAGCCCAGAATTGGAGCTAAATTAATGTTCATTTTCCCATTTTGAATATTTATGAAAAATCAGCATAACTTTGCTACTATTCATTGTACAACAACTGAACACGAGTGCAGTTTTGGCCACTTAAAACAGTGAAAGTAAGTAGCAGGTCATGGAAATGTGCTCATGGATCATGCATGCTGTCAGAACCCAGAGGTGTATAACTACTGAATATGCTGGAAAATATTTTTTCTTAGTAAGATGTAATAAGGTAGAATGTATATAAGTCTCAATTTTTTTTTTTTTTTTGCTATCATGCTTTATTTCAGGTAGCGGAGCTTAAAATGGAGTTGAAATTGAGGGGATTACCAGTGTCTGGAACAAAAACAGATCTTATTGAGCGTCTGAAACCCTACCAAGATCTTAATAACAATGGGGTTGCTACTAGTAGCTCTGTTACAGTAACCACTTCTACTGGGGCCACAAGTAACACTGGGGAAGTGACTGTGGCATTTCCTGTTGCAACACTAAATAAACCAGTGGCTAATACGATATCTAGCTTTCCTCCAGAAAAGACATCTACCGGATCTGGCTGCAAAGTAGTAAATACTGAAAACATTAGCTCTCCTTTGCCTATATCTCCCTCTCCTTCAGAACAATCTAGTCTAAGCACAGATGATACTAGTATGGCAGATACTTTCACAGAGATGATGACCATGATGTCACCATCCCAGTTCTTAAGTACTTCACCACTAAGAGCAAATATGAGTGATGATAATCAGAATCGCAGTAGTGGAAGCATCTCAACCATGGAGTTTGATGTTGCAGAAAAGGACCGCAAGCTTCAAGAAAAAGAAAAGCAGATTGAAGAACTCAAAAGGAAACTGGAACAAGAGCAAAAACTTGTGGAAGTACTGAAAATGCAACTTGAGGTTGAAAAACGGGGACAACAGCAACAGTCTCAGGCTTCTGGTAACTCAGCTGCTTTGGAACAGAAGCAATTCAATGCTGCTGTCAAAGATGAAAATGCTCTTACTGACTGCTCTACTACAAGTCAGTCTGTACCTGTAGCTAGTCATGCTTTAGGACAATCGGTATATACTAGTGGCCAGAATCCAGTTGCCAAAAAGGCAGTTGTTATCAAGCAGGAGATACCTGTGGCCAAAGCCGAACCTCAGAATGCCATTTCTCAATTCTATGTTAATGCACAGAGGCAGCCACAAACTGCAGTTGTTGCCCAACCTCAAGCTTTATTAACTACCCAAGGAACTGCACAGCTGCTCCTTCCACTATCTATCCAGGGACCGAATTCTACCACTGCAGTGCAGCTACCAGTTGGAAATATAAAGTTGCAGGTAAGGGTGGAGTTTTTTCATCATATTAACTGCATGGCACTATTTGCCTGATGTAGTATAAATAGGTAAATGTGCTGCTTGTAAGATTAACTTAAAAATCAGGCTTAGCCTGTTTCTGCTTTAGGAAAAAGAGTAGAAAAACTTAAGAGCCAGTCTCTTTATAACTTCTAGTACTTGCTGTCTTTGTGACTTTTGTTCCCAGATGCTCCGTTTAACCTGTTGGTCTAAGGCAGAATTAAGCATATACTTCCCAGTGGCATTATTGGGACATAGCTAGATGATAGCCCTTGCCACCCACATGGTTATTGTGTCAGCAATGTATTCTTTCAGCTCCACTGTGTGCTTGGCTGTTGTGGCATGTTGTGGGCCTAGGGTTTGGTGCTAGCATGTGCACCATCACATTTAGTAATACTTATGAGGGCTGTAAAATTCTGATGGGCATGGGCACCACAGTCCACAGTGAAAGAGCTATTCCTGCTAGCTACACACCCAGACAGATCTTTGTCTAAATGGTTCTAAAATCCTGCTAGAATTCTGTAACAACTTTAAGCAGCTTGTTCTGGTATTTCACTTCACTGATATTACAGAAAGTTTTCCTAACTACCAGCTAAAATTTCAGTGGCCATTGAAAACTACTATGATCTTCTTAAAAACAAGCTTTTTCTTGCATCATCGGTTGTCTTTTTGGTTACTCAAACCCAGTTCTTGTAGTCCTTTCTTACTGGTTATGCTCTATCTCTTATTATTTTCATTGCTCTCCACTGGACCCTCTCCACTTTGTCTTTATCTTTCTTAAACTCTATTGGCAAAATAAACACCTCCTTTTAGCTGGGAGCTTACCACTACCAACTAGTAAAAATTTTGTCTCATATACACAGTTCACGGTCATCCTTCCCAGATACATGCTACTGCTATTCTGCATAATCTATGCAACAGATTTTTACATGATGTAACTTACTGTGAGATATGAATAATGAAAGTATTTTATCTTCATCCTTTAGGCTCAGTCACAAGCTGGAATACAGACCCCATCACAAATACCTGCTCCTATTTCTTCTTCTGGCCTGGTCCAGACAGCACCTCAGATGCATACTCCACAATCAAAACAAAATGCCATCACGCAGCATGCACTTGTTGGTCAGACCCAACAAATCAGAAAGGTTTGTGGATAGCAATAAGCATTATGATAAATAGTTTTGTAATCTAATTCTAGGCAGTGCTTTTAGAATCTCTCTTATGTGTCATCTGCATCATATATAAATGATCAAGTCACCTAACATCTCTGTACCAGGTTTTGCTGATACAATGGGCTTGTACTTCTTTTGCCAAAATTTTAGTCTGTGCAGGACTTTTATTTTTCAGTTGCAAATAAATACATAAGGCTAAAGATTTATATTTTTTTTATCTTAATGGTACTCTTATGGCACCACTCTTACTTAGTTCTTCCTCATGCTTTGGCACAAGTGATGTACCAGGTATCCTAGTCAGTTTCTCTTATTTGCCACTGGCTCAAAATGGAAGATGCTTGTAGGCAGTTCTTAAGAGAAAGCTTTTACCTATGGCTTCAGAGATTTGTTCATTTATAGGAGTTGCTTTTAGTTTTCCTACTTTCTTTGTTGATGTCCTACTTACGAAGAAAGCTATGGACTTATACTGAGGATAGCAATTCCAGTGAGTCAAACCCCACCATAACTATGATACATCGCTTCCTGAGGAATGCAGGGAATGATTCAGAGAGAGATCCTTATCTTCCTCTCTACTCAAAACAATCAGCTCTGAAATTTCCCATTCCAAAACAGATGTTCATCAGCACTTGGATGCACAGCTGTGAGTGTCAATCCAGTTGTGTTCATATGGTAACTGATACCAACCCACCAGCACCAATCATCACAAAAGAAAAGGCTTTCTTCTCTCTTGAGCCTTTTCCAAGCTGACCTCTATTACTAGGAACTCAGAGATTGGTTTTAGACCTTTATTGCTTCCTTATCACTGCTATCAACTCTTAAGGCTCCTATCACTTAGGAGAACAATGTTTTTTCAGCCTGTCCCAAGGAAAGGATAATTCAGAAACAAGTGAAATTTTAAGATAAAGAGGGTAATTTTTTACAATGTTATGTAACTGCTACAAAATATCTCAGCCTTCAAAGTTTATATTTCAGTTTACAAAAATGCATCATCATAAAACCCATGTTCTGATGTGACTTGGGGCTTCTACCTGTGTGCAGCGTCCTCTGATCTGCTTCTGCTAAGGGTCTTGTTTCAGATAAGAATTTATCTTAGAAGATGTATGATTATGCCCTGCCATTCTCTCAATAGCTGGCTAATAAAGGGGAACACAACTAAATGAGCATCATCACTCTTCAGATTGCTTGTTCTGTTTAATTTCATGGACATTGAGGTTATCCGACATAAGTCAAAACTTACGTATATCCAAAAAAGCAGATTTTACCCAGGTTCTCTGGGATTTGGTGAAGGGTTCATCTTATCTTGTTAATTCAACAGGTCCCATATAGAAATTTTCCAGTCACCCCAAGGCATGTACTTGTGCCAGAGACTAGCAGTTTTCTTCCTTTGCTGTCTAGAAGTTCCTTGAAATTATTGCAGGAGATAACCAAGAATCGTACCCTCTGGTCTTTCCCTCTGTTCAGATCATGGAGACCACACAGTTGCCAGCAGACTTCAGTCTGCATCTGGCTGTCCTGGAACTGAACAGCCTACCCATCCTAGCTGTTTTTCTCACACATCTACTGCCATCTTTTACACAGGAAACTAGACAGCATAATTGCACTGGTTTTTTACATCAGAATGTAAAATATTCATGTGATACAGTAGATCAGGACAGTCTTCATGCATTCAGCATTAGATCTACCTGTCTGCTGTTTGCCTTTCATGAGGCCTGGATTAGCAGGCAGATTGAGCTAATGAACTGTGAGTAATGCTACTTATTAATTTAACACTTTTTAGTGAAGTTGGTCTTCCTAATAGTGTTCACCTCCATAAATAGTTGTTTTCCATAATTGGTTTCCCTTGAATCCATCTGGATTTTCTCAGGTAGCTCATATTTTTATGCAAACCAGCTGATTATTCCATTTATTTTCTCCTACATGCTTGAGGTGTCTCTTGACATTCTAGCTACCAGATGACCCTTGTTCTTAAATTCATTTAGTAATAAGGAGACACCTCCACAGTTGTTCACATGAGTGGTAGACAGCTGGAACGTACAACAGTTTTCACACAGATGACCCAGGTTGCTAAAAAACTGTATTAAGCCCTCTCACAGCAGTCTTAATTTGGTATTCAGACCGTACTCCACAAAGCTTATCCTAGTTTCATCTCTGTCCCCGATCTAAGATTCATCACACCTTTCTCATAAAGGTATTGGGGAGAGATACTGAATTTAAAAGAATAGTCTTATGCACTCATACCTTCATAGCTCCTCTTCCTCTCCCTTTAGCTTAAAAATATGAAAAGTAGGATGAGTGTATGGACTATCAGTTGAAGAAATAAAGTTTGTATACCAGTAACCAGATTTACAGTTGATATCCAAGTTCATCAGTTACATCTTTTGCCTCTCCCTTACTACTCATAGGTATCTGTAGTTAATAGAAATTAGAATTATATGACACAAACAAAACCATTCTGTCTTAGGCAGCATAGGACAAGTGTGGGTACACATACTAGTTTGTATCATGCCAGAAATAAGTTAATTTTATTGACTGTCCATTAGGTGGGGAAATCATGCATACTATATTAAACTGTTCCATACTTTTCTGAATGTATTTTGGAAAAATTATATTACACTTTCTCTGGCTTCCTGGAAAATCACAGGGAAATATTTTTAGTTACCAGTGATGAATGAAAGCATGTTTTAGCACAAAGTTTCTTTCAAAAAGTAATTGTTCTAGATTTACAAATTAGTCCACTGGAGGGAAAAAATTCAGTAACATTCCCTTAATAGGAAATGTAACCAAACAAGTATTTAAAAAAAAAATCTTAAACTTCATTAATGTCATTTACCTAATGTTATTAATTTAAAAAAACAAAAAAACAAAACCCTACAAACCCCCAAAAAACCCCACAAGCTAAGACTGATATATTAATCCTTTACAGGTTTTTCCACCTACCACATCAAATACAGTATTTTCCTATCAGACCGCACCGGTTACACCACCTTCATCATCTTTTATTAGTAAAATATCAAACTCTAACATTCACACTGGTGGTAATCAGGTTCCCTCTGTGCAGAATGGACCTGCTACTCCTAATAAGGTAAGATTAGCCCAACAATGTTCCATAAACTTCAGTTTTATATTACTATTCTTAAATAACATGTGACTATGTACATAGTGCACTTCACTCAAGGAGGAAGAATGTTTTGTAGATTTTAATAATATATAAGAGTGTGTGTGCAAGAGAGAGAAAAAAAAGAAACTATTATTTTATCCCTCTGATTTCCTATGCTATTGTTATTTGTAAATATGTAAATTGGTATGACAGAGTAGCATTATCTGTTAAACTTGATACATATTGAATTCACTAGAACATACTGGTTAGTCATTATTTTGTTGTTTCACGCAGCCTGGCTCTCCATCTCAAGCCCAGCCTTATATTGTTCAACAGTCCCTCTTCAACAACACAGCATCCAAGACAAAAGATCCTCCTCGTTATGAAGAGGCCATAAAACAGACCCGCAATATTCAGGCATCGCACCGTGAGGTAGTTATTTTCTCCTGTTTAGTCTGTTAAAAACATTTTTTTCTTCAGGGTTATCAAAGCCATTGCTTTAGTTTTTGTTTGCTGTCAAGATTTTCTAACGTACCCTGTTAATATTTTCATAACTCTGTTTAAATACAGGACTCCTGTTTCATGATTGATTCTTTTTATTAACGCAACGGACATGTAAATAAGTCTTACAGTATCCAGTTGATGATGTATATAATTGGGATAATGCTGCTCTTGCTACTTAACAATAACTAGGCTTCAAATGACTTGTTTCAAGGATGTATGATACCAAAACTTCAGACTTAAAAGAGAGACATACTCATATTTTCCAAAGTGAGTAAACTTGAGGAGAATGTGTGCATGTTTATACACACTTAGGCAAACATATATATACATGAGCATAGGTGCTTGCTTCAAAAGAGTCTACATTTAGTGAGCTTGATGAATAATCCTACGGAGTGCTTTGTCAGTTCACTGCAATACCCTTTATGTTGGAGGAAAGTTGCAAACAAAACTAATGAGCATCCCTAACCTCAAGCGTTTCAGAACTGTCCCAAGACATAAAACCTTGTAATGACTTAGCATTGGTTGCTGGGTTTGTGGTGGCAGACAGTGAGGCACAAGCATGGGTATCTAATGCCATTTGCTATGTTCTTGGCATGTGTGAGACCTCCTTACAGTGAAGGCACACAGGTCGTCTTAAACAATTCTGTCACTACTAGTTATTGAAGTGCCTCTTTTCAGGAGCTAGATCTCCCAATGACAAATTACTTCCCACCTCCAGAGTATAACCAGTGTTTTAAAACACTGTTTTAGTTTTGGGACCATCATAAAAGTCTCCACTTTTCCTAGACCATTTTTGAAAGAATGGGTTTGTGGGGTTTTTGTTACCTTTTGCCTAAGGTTCAGATATTCAAGAGATCGTCGTTTAAAACAAACAGATAAACAGTTGATGAAAGCTTCCTCCCCTTTAAAAAAAGAAAAGAACGTGAATCTACAAATTGAAAAAAACCAACGTACCTAACAAAATGCATCTTATATGATGGCTATTCACAGGGTATCTGAGAGAAAGCAGGTCAGGGTGCACCCCCAAAGTCCTGTGGTTATTCCAGATACTTACCCTGCTACAAAACAGGGTTCGTAATTCTCCTTCTTATCCTTAGTTTTCTGCACCTCTCTTCTAGGTTGCCTTCATGAAATCTTTGTCTTGCTTTTCATATTTTTTTCCCTATTCCTTTGTACTGAAACTGACCACAGGGATTACAAGTCTCTCTCCAAACTATTTCTCCATTTTCTAGATAGACAGTTTCATGTGAAGAATTTTAGTCTTGATCATAGGTTAGTACTTATGTGGTATTGAGAGAAGCTAGAATAAATCAGCTTAGGAAAAAATACTACATAAAAAAGAATAATCCTTTTCTCATGCACTACAGCTTTCCAGTGCGCACAGTCAGCAGATGGATGATCTTTTTGATATTCTCATCAAGAGTGGAGGTAAGCTAATTGACATCAGTGTGATGTAGTGATTTAAAACCTGATAATAAAAACTCAGTGCTATAATCAAAGGAAAGAATTCTTCCAGGGAGAGGAGGTAGAAGCTATCCAGCATGGATGAAACTAGTATTTCTGAAAGTTTGCAATAATTATCTATTAAAGAAAAAATTTACCAAAACACATACAGTCAACCTGCTTTGGAACTTCTCTGCTTGTAAATCAGCCCAGGCAGACCTTTGGAATAATCCACACAGCATTCAAACGATTAAAATAACACTTTAGGTTAGCACAGATGTATTTCATCAAAATTGGAAAAATTGAGCAAGTCCATATAATGCATATTGAAATTACACCCAAAAAAGTAAGAATTAAAGCGTGTTGATAGTAAAATTTTATTAAATAAATTATAAACTCTGAACATCAAAGTTGCATTAGTGGAAAAAGTATGTATGAACTTCATAGAGACATTAATGAATAACAACTTCCTATGTTAAAATGAAGGAGCTATCAGAGAGGAACTGAAATAACTGAAGTAATATACAAAGTAGCTTTGCAGTAAAAGGAGGAGCCTTTCAGGCATAAGCAGGCTTTGTAGACTAAGCTATTACAATACTGGGAAATGTTCTGGTGTCAAGCAATTCAATTATGTGAGAGTAGTACAAAACATTAAGGATCTTGACAGCAGTGAATGCCAAGATCTAAGTGACAGATTGTAGACTATTAGAAGATTTTAGCCATATTCTAAAGGTCAAAGTATTTTCTCTTTTTCAAAGCAAATTGCAAAGTCAGTTGAAGACAATGGAGTAGACAGTGACCTGTGCAGTGAACAAATCAAGCTAAAAATCAAAAATGCTTTCCGTGCTTTTATTAAAATACTGCACGGGTAGTTTGAAGTTCTACCTCTGGAACAGAGGGCATAGGAAACACTGGTGTGCTTACTTAAATACTTGCTTTGAGCATTACATTATTAAACTTATTTGATCTTAAAGGTAACAATTGCTCCACATTTTTTAAGTTCCCATAAAAAAAAGGAAATGTTTCCTGATCTTTATGAAAAACAAAGGAAAACGTTCAGGGCTCTTGCACTTATGTACTAAGTCCTACTCTGAAAAATGTTTAGTTTATTGATGTACTTCAAGAGAATAGGAGGGTCTGTTCAGTAACACTTTGCTTTTACTAAGCAGTTATTTCAATAGATGCTCTTACAAGTTTTAAGAATGTGGGTTTTGCTTGGAGAACTGGTGCAAAATACATTGTCAGGTATATTTTTGCTGGGAGAAACATCATCTGTGCTAGAGGATTTATTTCCATATTCTGGTCTGCCTAATCTGACTTTTGGATTCCATTTGCATATAAGAATTAATTGGAACTGACTTTGCTTTATTTCCTTTTATTGTTACTGCCTCTATTGTACGTGGAACTTTTTGACAGAAGAGTAGTTTTAGATTCTAGAATCAGAAATAAATGCATCCTAATCACATTCTCTTATACTCTAATTCATCAAGGTGGACACAGTACTGAACAGGGATGGAACTGAAAATTGGTTCAGGTACTCTTCTCTAAATGAGGAAATGTGTTGGTCCCATAATTATTCTAATTAGAAGAACTATAAAGGAGGTAAATCTAATATCTAGAAAATCATTCCTTTTTTCATCAATATAAATATTCTAATTTGACCGAAAGCAGAACTCTGGAGCTTGTTGTAAAATGCTTTGTTGTTCATAGAGTACCTGACATAGTCTGATGTATATAGCATTTGTATTATCAGAACAGCAAAATTACTCTTACTCCATCGTGTTCACTGTGGATGCATCTCAAAGAGGGGAAAAAAGGGGTGGAAGTTGTAAGCCTGAGGATATATGTTATTATCTTTTCTGAATTCAATAGTGGATTATTTTTTTTTATTACAGAGATTTCCCTTCCAATAAAGGAGGAACCATCTCCCATTTCTAAAATGAGACCAGTAACAGCTAACATCACTACAATGCCAGTGAATACAGTGGTATCCCGTCCACCACCACAAATCCAAATGGCCCCTCCTCCTGTGTCCTTAGAGCCAACAACCAGTTTGTCTGTAAGTTTGGAAAACCAACTTGAAGCCCTCTTGGATGGAACTTTACCATCAGGTAATGAAATTCCTCAACTGACAAGCAGTAATGAGGACAGAGAGTCATTTTCTTTAATTGAAGACCTCCAGAATGATCTGCTTAATCACTCCAGCATTTTAGATCACTCTCATTCGCCCATGGAAACATCTGACCCACAGTTTACCACTAATAATTCTTGTCTGTCTCTTGACCTTCCCGATACAAATTTGGACAATATGGAATGGCTAGACATTACAATGCCCAGCTCTTCATCTGGACTCACTCCTCTCAGTTCTACTGCCCCCAGTGTGTTTTCCACTGACTTTCTAGATCCCCAAGATCTGCAGTTGCACTGGGATTAAACTATAGCTAATGAGAACATGACCTGCAAGTCTCTTTACAGCAGAGGTCCATTATTATACCTGACTGCAGTTAAGATAAATTAAGACACTAATGTTTGGAAGAATAAATGCTTGAAGCTAACTCCTTTTTGATTTTCACGTTTACAACGGTGAATTACTTTATGCTCCTATCAGTAATGCAGATCAGGGCCCTCTGAGAGCTGTGTTTCACAAGCCAAGAAAGATTGTACTTACTGATTAAAAGTACCCCAAGGTAAATGCATCACAAACATTTAAGAAGTTATGTCTCTGACATTTTGTAATGCTTAAATGAGCAACACAACATGGCTAAACTTAAAGAAGAAAAAGTGAGGTTTCAACTGTCTGTATTGACACAGTGAGCAAGTGTTTGGGGGGAAGGTGAGGTATCACTGCACTTCATTGTTCCTGTGGATAGCCTGAGCCAGGTTCAGAATTAATTGGGAGGGCAAAGGCACACTGAAGCACTGACTGGTTCAGTGAAATTTCATATATCTAGTCTCTTAATTTGTTCAAGTTGTTTTTATATTTTGGTTTTGTGGGTTTTAAAACTCTTCCCCCAGTCTTTAATCATGAGGGTAGAATTTAATGCATCCAAAAGGACATTAAGTGTAACTGCAAGAAATCCACTGTATCTATGCCAGGTAATACTGCGAACACTGAATTTTGTATAGCAATGCTCTGGATTCAATACCTAGGTTTTAATGTGTATATCGGACAGTTATTTGTATACTCTTTTAACTTTATATAGCTTATTTTTGCGAACAGAGGGGAACAGTGGTCTTTAAACAAAAGGTTACTATAATGGAAATAATAAATATCCTAATTTACTTTGTGTTTGAGGATATTGTTAGATCACTGAAGCAGCATCTCACCCTATTACAACAGTTTGAGGAATTAGAAAAGTTTAATTAATGCTGTTGTGCACTATGATCCTGCAAGCATCTATTGCAAGAATAGTCCCAATGTCCTCAATAAAAGATGTTTGTAGGATCAGACTGTGAGTTGCAGGGGACAGTACTGACAGGACACTCATCATTTCTTAATGAATATTGAACAGCTTTGTCTACCACTACATATCATCAGGGAAGCCAAACAGAGAAGCTGCTCAGTGAGAATCCTAAATAGCGCACACACTTACGGAAAACTGTAAAAGGCTAGTAAGAAGTATCAGGATATACTGGTTTGTGATAAGAAGGCATAGTTTATACCTGAAACAGATAATAGCAAAAATTGTTTTTACCTCACAGCACATGAAAATAATATTTTTAAAGCCCTTAGTTGGTTTGTTTTGTTTTTTTTTTTTCCCCAGAATCTATTATGAAAGCAGTTGGAAAAACAAAAAATGTAAATAGAAGTAAAATATTTTGTAATTCTATGGTTGTCTCTCAGGTAATAGTTGTTAAATGTTGCCATAGGTGACAGGCTGATAATCAAACATAAAATTGGAAATATTTCCTATTAGGGAATTCCTAAATTAAGATAAAAGGAAACAGTCCCCTGTTTCATGAACAACGGAAACATGCTATGTTTTCTAGTTTGAAAATTGATCTCATTGCAGAATTCCTTCCTCACCACCAACCTTCAAAAATAAAAGTTTTGTAGGAACTAATGAAAAAGTGCCCTGAGGCTTTTGCTTACTTCTTAGAGGAATGATACGTATCATAAAAGTCTCAAAGAAATAACAAAAACAGAAAGTAGCTGTTAACTATTTAGCAACCTGTATCATATTTAAAAAACCACAACACAACATAATCATGTTAACATCAAACAAAATACTGTTGTCAGAAAATGTTGTGGAATTAACTGCAAATTTATGTCTCCAGATACACAGTGCAGTCTGGTTTATTAACATTGCAGAATTTCACTGGTTTCAGATAAAATAGTGGACTATGTCATTGATTCAGAGTTTAAGCTGTCATCATATGTTTGCATCGTTTCAGTTATCAACCCTTTAAATCATTATATATCTTCAATAGTTTTACAGGCCAGGATTTACTTTAATCTGAAACTAAGTACAGAACAACAATCTACAGAGATTTACACAACAAAAGATGAAGTTGAAAGACATACTTCCTTATTCCTTCCTGCTGTGCCTACAATACTTGAGTACAATATTACACATGGACTGTCTGCCTTAAATTTTGATGGTATAGGACTCTTCAATAGTATTGAACAAATACATTCAACTTTTTGCATTCCTTTTCATCTTGGGAGTTAATATCTGAGATACTAAGTGCCCTCAGCTGTTAGGAGAATAAGAATTAAGGACTCCTGGTCTGACAGGAACAACTTTGAATGAAATTTAGTGTTCTGCAGTACTGTCAATTTATTATGTGTGATACACCAGACATCATACGACATACGTGTGGTTAGAGTAACCCTTTTTTGACCTTGCCTTTTGATTAAATAAGAGGCAAGCAATTTAATCTTTAGAGGACAAATTAACCTAGAGCAACTGTACTGTCATTTTTGATGTGCATGTAAATACAGCTTAAAACTGGCAATGTCATCTTGCTACAAAACTATCCATATTGGCAGTGTAAAATGTTAACTAATCCATAGGAATCTATGTGCAGAAATAAACCCAAACAGTTGTGTTGTTATCAGTACAGTATAACTTTCTACTCTAAAAGTCTATTTAAAAAAAAATTAAGGGATCATTTTAAAGTACAAATATTCTAGTGTAGGGACTGTGTGATTTTTTTTTGTACATTTCAGAATTATGTGTATTAAACCTTATATGCAATGGTTTGCTTTAGACTTTGTTCTGAAATGTGATATATTTGCCATAGTTATATATGCCTGTTATGGCAGAAATAGGTTTTGCTTAGACTTTTGTGTGTGCATGTTTTACATGACAATTTTTGTAACACAGATATATCTTAGAAATTTGATCATGACTGTGCAGTTCGACTGTACAGAACTGAATATATTTCTCATTAAGAGAACAGCTGCAAAGGAATGCACTGGCCCTAAATTTGCCATTTAATGGCTGCAGTATACTTAACAGAACCCATCCTATCAAATGTGTTGTTAGAAGATCCTTCAACGTAATTAAGAATACCATTTTATCAGTGCAAAAACCAAAAGTTAGTGTTTACACTTCTAGACGCAGAGAAAGCTCAGACATATATTTTACAAGGCTAATGTTTATGAAGAGGAGTCACAGCCTATGTTTAATACAGAAATGGTATTTGTTATGCACTTTTAGTGCCATTCAGCATTAGTAAAAGCAAGTAAGTTTACAGGCAAAATTTTTTTTAACATTATAAATAGTAAATAAATCATTGTCATAAATTTAGCAGTTCTCTCTGAGAATAAAATGGATTTATGGCAGTTGTTCTCTACAGAAATTTAGAGTCTAATCCAGCAGTATGGGCTTGAAGAATCAGACCTTTAAAAAGCTGATGCCACAGCTTTTAGAAATAATCACTACTTAATACTGAAATTTCTTTCCAAGGTATTTCTAAATTCACCAACAGGAGTTATGTTCAAAGAGCAGGTGATCAAAATATAAGTTGCAATATTAAACTTATATGTAATCTCAAACATTCAGATGCCAGAAAAGTGTAGGCACTGTAATTGGAAACGAAGCACAAGCTGCTGAACTGTTTTTATGACAGAGAAAATGCAATCACCGAATACATTTAACTGGAAGAGCATTATGTAATCAGAACACAGTAAAGCTCACTGATGTAAACTATTATTATTTGGATGGCATCTTCAGTGTATTATAAACTTAAAGCAAATTCTATTAAAACTGGAAAAAAATTTCTTCCACTTATCTCTATTAAGTGTTCTGTTAAAATTCCTTATATTGTGGTCTACTAAATTGCCTTTTGATGGTTTCTAGACCATACTACAGATGGTTTTTTATGAGAGATATGTGGAATGGAGTTGCATATAGTATATACATGACCAATAAAAAGCTCCATTAAAACCTGAAGTAATCTCAGTTATTCCTTTTATACCAGAAGCTAGGAATAAAGTGCAAAAAAAAGAGACATCTACATCATTCTGTAGTGTCCAATACTGAATATAAAGACTTTAAGTTAAAAGCACATAAGTGTATTTGTAGAAATCTAGCCAAAAAAGCCATTCTATCTATGAGAGGAAATTCTCAATAAAAAGCAGGGAATGATTAATAAGTATATAATCACACTATTTTTATAAAAAAAAATACAGCTCAGATATTCAAGACAGCCTAAAATAAATTATAATAATATAAAAATTTAAATAGGAACCAAAGCATTGCCATTCATATTGCCAAAGGAGGCGCTTTGTATTTTGAAGCATAGGAAATTAAATCCCCAAAAGTATTATCCATACTTTTTTAAAAGTAATGATGTAGATATTTTCGAATCTGTTTTTGATGTTTAACAGTACAGATTTGTTTTTGTTGTTTGAGAAATTTGTATTAAGTAATAGCACAGGCTTTTTCCAGACAGGATTTTTCTTCACAGTACTGCTTGCAGTAGAAATAACACTAACCCTAATGGGTGTTTCTCTTCTTTTTTTTCATAGTCATGTCTTAGCATCTCATTTTGTGAAAAGAAGACGACAGACACCTGTCTCTAGGGCCCTTTTCATTTAAGCACTACTTTACTAAATGCAAATTATGGCAATCAGGGCGTCAGTTTATGTATTGCCTTTCTATAAGAAACCATGATGCCTTTGTATTTGCTGTTTGCACCCCTAAAATCAATTCCATATGTTGAATGCCATATGTTTTGCACATTGTACTGTATATATGTAATGCATACTGTATTTTTATATGTGTACTACATTTATCAAATATTTTGTACATAGTGGCAATATTGTAGCTACAGAGGAAATGTTTGATATTTCAGCATTTTTGCTAAGTGTCTCAAATAAAAAAGGAAAACTGTGTTCATTTGTCCATGGTTACTACCTAAAAGGGAAAAATGCCATTAATAATAATTAAAAAAAAATCTGACTCTTTTGAGTCAGAAACAGTTGGCCTGTGTTGTAAGTATAAGAATGAAATCTGTACTTAGATAAACTCCCAAAGAATGATGTCTTCATAATCAGAGCCAAATTCTGTAAGAGTAGAGATTTCCTGAACTCTCAAAGTTTAGGTTTGGACTTTTTTTTTTTAAGGAATACTATTATATTAATTCCTTTCCTGTTTTTTATTCTTTTCTCAAGAAAAAGTAGGGTAAGAACCTAGACTTTTCAATACTTTTGTCATTTTTAAAAAAAAAAACCCTCTTGTGCATACACTAGGATTTTATCTTATGTAACACACAGGTAAAATGTGTGATACTCTTCAATATATTTTAAATGAAGTGGCTGCATAAAAATTAAAACAATAGTATTCAGTGATGTTTTTATATAGCTCATAAGCAATACAGTCCTAATTTTGTCATTTGTAACTGTGTTTTCATGATGTGCAGCTGCTGCCACACACATCTCCTCTACTAACTAGTTCATTAAAAAATGACTGTTTCTTTGGCTCAGCCCAGTCATAAAAACCTAAGCTTCCAAGAATACCTATCCTACCATAGTACTTTTTAGAAGGTATGAGCAGTTTGGAAGGGAGTGCTTTTCTGGGCTGCCCAGAGAGTAACCATGTGTTAACTGCACAAACCTAAGAAGCTCTGACAGTGTACTAACAACTGCAGAGAAGTGTTAAGTAATTTTGGATATTCCTTGTTCTTTTTCACAAAGAGCAATACACCTTATTTAAAAAGTCTTCTTAGGTCTAGCACAGGAGAGGAATTTAAAGTTATATAATGCATATACTGACCATGTATGACTGCATAGGGGTACTAAAGAGATCACTGAACAAGCACTAGTTTAAACCCATTCCCCCTCAAAAAGAAAAATTGATCAAAACTCAAGATGCTGTGGTAAGACTTGAGAAAATATAGTATGAGTCTAGTACATATCTTTGTCAACCACAGAATCAAGTCTAGCAAAATTCTCTAAGGATAATCTCTTGGATTAGTCCATGCCTTTTGCTGATGGAGAGAGGAACAAACTGCAACACTGAAGTCACGTATAAAAGCAACAACAAAGGAGACACAGGGCTCTAATATTGTTCTGACTCTCAGTGCCAGGGTGAAAAAGGAAGAAGGAAAAACCTAGAGTTTCTTTGTCACTCCAAGTGAGATTTTTTTTTTTTTCCCAGGGAGGGGAAAAAAGGCAACACAAAATACAGAATAAATGAGGCATTCCAGAGAGGTGCATGTTCCTATTGTGAACCTCTCATTGTCACTGCCCTGGAGTAGACTGATGGAATGGTTCCACTGAGTTGCGCAGATCAGTTCACACAGATACAATACAGTATTTTGTTCACTTATGCAAATGAACCTTTAAGGCCTTCGAGAATGAAGTAAAAAAACTATTAAGATACCATTGCAGATTACTGGGTGTATTTCACCTTGCAATACAGACTTCTGCAATTGAGTTACATTGTCACAGACACAGAAATAATCCCAAAGTAAATTTATATGGTCTGATCAGCTACAAAATACTGATTCTTTTTTTATACTTTACTAATCTTGAATTTAACAAGAAAGTAAAAAGTGTTTGTGTCACATTTTTCTGAATAGCAGCTACCTGTAATTCTCTAACAATAAAAAAGGAATTTGTAAAAAGACAAGTAAGTACAAAGAGTAAGACTATTCTGTGAGAAATTGAGGGATATTTCGGAACTACAATAAGGCAAAGGATTAGAAAATTATTTCTGATGTAGACATGATTACACCCACTTTAGCTTATGACTTTCCTGAGTTCTTCCAGGATTTTCAAGATGTGCTGGATTGTGTTATTTCATATTTGCATTTTGTATTCTGCTCAGCTTGTGTTCTAGAAAGACCTCCATGCATTTCTTCAGGAGAATGAGCTATGAGCTGTTCAATATGCACCAAGCTGTGCACCATAAAACTGAACAAATTAAAACATACTAATAGGCCTTTTAAATTTCATAAAATACCTTTTCTTTATGAACTTTAACAAGTTTGAATTTGAACATTCTAAAAGTTTGTAGGCTATATATGCCCTACTTGCCTTCAAATATCACACACCAGACATAGATACTGCAAAACAAGCGCAGCATTTTTTGACTATGTGTTTGTGCATTATAGAATTTATAGTTAGACTGTATCAGAGTGATGCCAACAGTTTTGGTGCCAACTGGCAATTTGGGGTTTTGATTGTTTTGCAAAGACCAAGAAATATAAACACATAACCCTCCCCCCACAACTGTGTTCATATTAGTTATTATGATGTAAACACCAAGACAAGAAGGACTCATGAAGCTTGCGATTATGCTGAATGAACTTCTTCCACAAGCTAAACCCTGGTTTTCAATAAAACCTGATTAAACCATGTTCTACAAATAGCCATCATCACATTTGTCTTTTTGTACAATATTAAATGCTATATACTCCTGCCTATTGGCATGTTGTGTATTATACAAATGTTGCTAAAGACTAACATATTTCTTAGAATATTTGTACCGTCTCAAGTCAGAGATGTTTCCTTGATAGCGAAAAAGTCACATTTCCCCACACTCCATACTGTGGTCTACAAGCCCACCAAGAACTTCCTAAAAGAGAATCAAAGAAACCAATTAGAAGACCATCTGAGATGCGACAGCTAAAGGTTTGGAGTTTTTGTTTTGTTTCTTCCTTTAAGTGTTTATCAATAAATGTACAGAGTAACTCTAAGAAATATTTTCCTTTACATAAAAAGTTACCTGAAGATGAATCTCCAGTCTTCTCTGCAGAATAAGGACTGCAGGGCCACTGTACCGTAACACTGCATCATTCTTGAATCCTTCCAAGACAACTGCTGCTGATGAAGTTAAAATAGTGAACAGAAACATTCTTTCATAAAGCTAAGACAAAGTCTAAGCTTAAATAATTGATAACTGAGGAGTATTCCAGCAACCCCATAGCAAGTCTTTATAAACTCAGTTATACAGTTGCACAAAGTCTGCATATATATGACTGTTCCCCTGTAGCTCCTTGAGAGAGCTAGGGAGATTTGTAGAAAGGCCTTGTTTTGTACATTGACATCAAAGCACTCTCCTGGAGCAACACCTAAGAGTGAGGCTTCGGGAAGGAAGACAAAGCCTGGTGATTATCTTCGCCTTCCAACAAAATCTCTGACATTATCTTTTTGGCATCAGTGTCTTCTGAAGCCTTTCCTTTAGGAAATTCATGTTGTGTTTTAAAAAAGTCTGTCAGAAGAGACCACTGCATAAGGAGGACTGAGCATAAAGAATAAGGGCTTTCACACAGAGCTCGAACAAGGGTAATGACCAACATAAAAGACACTTTCAAATATAAGTATCCAGATGTCAAAAGAAACCACAGGCAATTACACACTTTAAAATCAAATTTATATTTTAGTTATAAAAACTATTGTTTTGATAAGTCAGCTCACCATTAAACAGCACTTTATTTGGATAGGTAACATTTTCTCCAGACACATTAAGGAAGTTGGGCTCAGAGACTAGGCAACTTTTTTAAACCAAATCAAGTATGCCCTCTTAATCTACTTAGAAGATCTTTATTATTTCAAATCAAGCTTTCAATCTCCCCATAGAGTTAAGGAAGAACTTTAGCATTAGAAGTTGCTTTACCATTAAATACTATTTCTGATGCCAACCAAATACATTTATTAAAAATGGAGTGTATTTGAAGAGATACAACTCTCATGAATTCCACATATAATTCAAATAGTCCCCTCTGTTTCCTCCCATCACGACATTACTTCTCAGCTCACAAAGATACAAAAACATGAATAAACACAGACATGAGCTACACAGGAACTGTGATGACAACTGGCAAGTATGGCATATAGAAGAGCACATTTTGTAATAAGCTACTAGGCCAGAAATGGAAGGACATAAATCAAACACGATTTATTAAAATCAAATTCCTTCCTGTGCCAGCTTGGTAATACTAGGAGTAACACTTCAGTCAGCTAAGATAACTGAGCCTCTGAGGTCACTCCTTATCGTAAAAGTTACAGGTGTGAGAGTTCAGTGAGGCAGTTTCCACTCCTACGCACCATCACACTTTTGAAGTGCTGCAGTGATCGCAATGATCAAGACAGAAGCAGAATACTACAGTACTGTTCTGGCTTCCCAGCTTTCCATAGTCCAGATTGAGGGTATGTCCTTTGAAGCCAGTGAGGAGCAAGACTAGCAGATAAAGTCCAACAAGCATTCAGGTTGGCCAGGCCATCAATTATGCCCATAAGGACTGGAAAACCAGAACGAATCACCTTTCCAACAGATATCCCAGGGCAGTAGTGAACACACTTAACATGGGCTGACTATCCAGTCTGGTAATTTAAATTAGACACCCTTCACTACAGGTGAGGGTAATTCAAATCACTCTGCTGAAACAGAGGCACACATACAGCTATCATGGAGAAGATGAAAAATGGCAACTTTTAAAGAACTGAAATTTGTTCAGTCAAGCTATTGGGCATGAGTTTTCCTGATGACAAAGAACATCCCAAAAGGATATAGATATATTAATCTTCTAACAAACACACCTGCATTACAAAACCACCAAATCAGCAACTCTGATCTCAACATTTACAAAGGTACCTCTGCTTACATTTACATGCTTTTTCCACCAAGAAAAACCCAAAACCCACCACCAAAAAAACCTGATCATAGCTGCGATCAGTACCTCCCACAGGTACTGATCCCAAAACTCCTTTCATCCAGGAAGATGGAATATAACGGGTATCCAGCAAAAGTTTCATAGGGAATTTAAAGGAAATCACCATAATGAACAGTAAATAAAAAGTAAAAGCTTTGCTTTCAGGTCACACTTGTAAATATCTAGGAGACCAAATCTAGAAAAGTATGTATTTTAGTTAGCTTTTCTGCATTTCACAACACTGTTTTTATAGGGAACAAGTACCAGGCATTTAGTGAGTTTAATTTAATATCTACCATTTAATTATCCCAACGCTTTGCATTTCTGCTTCTTTTCTCGAGGAGGACAATTTTACTCCCGCCTCTTTTCCCCCTTCTCTAAGCTGTTCTTTCAGGTCTGAGGAAGACTACACTGCTTCCAATACATTTACAGATCTCAATGTAAGAGTGCCATCTTTTGGTAAAGAAAACCCCCGCCGCAGCACAGTTGCGTGCCCCAGTCAGTCGCGGCACAACAAAACCGCACCCTCCCCGGGGAGCACCGCTCTGTTGCTGCAGCCCGCGCCCGGCCCGCCCACCCCCAGAGGCGGGAGCGCCCCGGGACCCCGACGCCTCGCTGGGGCCGACGTGGGACACCTCCACAGACGGGCAGGGCGACTCCTCGCCGCTCCCACGGAGAGAGGAATTTTTCTCACCCCTCTCTCACAAACACCGTATCCCTAGCGGACACCTACCGAGGAAGAACCCCTTGCCGCTCCCTCCGCGCCTGAGGCAGCTGAGGGAGAAGCAGGCGCGCCGACCCCGCCCGGCCGGCCTGCGCCCAACAGCCGCCAGGTGCTAGCGCAGGCGGCGGGTGCCGGGGGCGTGGCGAAAGCGGCCGCCCGCCGTTGGCGCGCGGTTGGCGGGAGGCAGCGCCGCTGCTGCGCGGGAGTAGCGCCAGCGATAGAAGGGCGTCAGGAGACGCCGTTAACGCAGGCGCGGTGGCCAAGTGGTAAGGCGTCGGTCTCGTAAACCGAAGATCACGGGTTCGAACCCCGTCCGTGCCTTGGCGGCTCTGCGCCGGCGGGAGCTTCCGCGATTCTTTTTACGGGAAGGTGGCGCGGCCGCTCCGGCGGGAGCCCACGCCTCGGTTCTGCGAACGGAGACCTCGCCCGGCACCGACGGTGGAAGTGCTGCCTGAGGGGGTGAAACGACCCGCTGCCCTGCACAGGTCCGGGCGCGGGAGAGCACCCAGCAGCGGCCGCTGCCCCGCCAACGGTCGGGGGGCTCGACTGCGCGCGACGAGTGCAAGCGGCGGCGCTTTACTTGAGCGTGTCGAGCGTAAATAAGGCGCCCAACGCCCGCGGCACCTGTGGGAGCGGCGCTCCAGCCGCTCCCCTGCCAGCCGGCTATGCTGGCATCCTCTGGCCTGAACGAAGCCACCTGGCGAATGCCTCGCTCCTTCTGCATGTCACGAGTCAAACCTGTGCTCCTCTACCTCACTACGCCGGCTGCTAAAACCTCTCTCTTCACATTGGCAACAACAGAAACATTTTTCTTCTGATCGCCTTCCTTGGGGCCTAATCCTGTATTCAAGAGACCCTCAAGCCCAGCCTGAAGACGCAAAAGCAGAAAACAGTTTCAAATGTGCAAGGAAAAGATGTCTACCAAAGCCAAGGGGAGGCCGTGTCACACGCATTTCCTACACAGCAGCCTCAAAGCACGTGCTGGCGCCCACCACAATGTGGATTTGTTCCTGTGAGGAACAAGTGGAGCCTCTGCAAACTCGTGTTTGAAGACGAGTTCCACAGGCTGCAGTTACCAAGATCATCCTGTAATTCCTGGTTCTTTACACACACACACACCCCAATTCATGTAATTATTTAGTAATTTAGTTCTGTCTTCTGGTTAATAAAACATGAGGTTTCTTCACCTGTATCACCAACCACTTAGAAGGATTATTTGCAATCTCTTTAGTGTTCACTTTACATTACCTATTTTTTAAAATAGAAAACCTCCCTGTCACATGGAAAACAGGTAAGGAACGGCTGGGCTAGTTGTGTTAAGAGGAGATGTGCAATGCTCACCCATCTCCAAGCACAAGAAAACACCAGGTACTTCAGACACAGCTGGTTCAGCAGGATCACAAGCAGCTGGGAAGTCCAATTCGAGGATACCGATGGGACCAGCCACCAAACCAGCACACACAGTTAAGGGGCTGACGGTACTTAAAACCATTCTAATAATGTAAATAACAAAAGCACTATAAATTGAAGGAACTCTGTATTGATTAATGTTTAATATTTGTTTACCATTTTAAGTTTCACTGACCCTTGATTAGTCCACAGTTTTGTTTTCTTCCTGACAAATCTTCCTGTCATATTCTGTTGTCTAGAATCAAAACTGTACAATTGTTGTATGAAAAAAACCCAACTGTCATTAACTATTAACACTAGATTTTGTAAAAATCTTTTAAAATAAAATATGTAAATTCTGTTGGTAGGTCAAAGTCATCATTCAAGTTGTATTTTAATTTAAAGAAGGGCTGTAACCATTTATTCTATATAAGGTGCTTTTTTGCATAGATTTAGTGCTATGAAGATTATCTGACTGTATTAATTGCATGTAATTAAAGTTTATATTTTTTGCACTTAGTTTACTGTCAGTATTCACAAGTCTGCAGAACTGCTCTTTAGCAAATTTGGCATAACTTTGATGAAGCATCAGCAGAAAGGAAATCATAGTGCATACCTTCCAGCTCATTTTTGAACTTGAAATTTCTAGTATGAAACCCATGACAACACTGCCCAATCTCCCTAGAGAGAAGGAAAACGTAAATTATTGATTTTGAGCAGTGACAGTTTCAGCACAGAGCACATGCAAAACTACAACCCAAAAATGTTCTAAATTGGTTTCTGTTAGATATTTTTACTTACAGATATGAAGGACAGCCGTGTCCCTGAAGCTGCTTTCATAAGAGGGTTTTCAAAACTAAACATAAAAATCAAACTCAAGGACAAAACATGTCTGATAAATACTGCTTTCTGTTACTACAACCTCAGGGATAAACCTGGAGAGGAGCCACCCTGCCTGTGATGAGTAATGCTTTCATAAATTCTTGATTGTTTTTTTAGAAACATGTTCATAAGATGAAGCTAGGTATACACGAGAACTACGGCTGCATCTCACCCATGCAGTAACAGTTTGAGGCCTGTGAGTCTGTGTTACATGACACACAGAGAAATTGGATAATACAGAACCTGTTTTTCTACAATTTGCAGCCAGAACTTAAATTTTGCTAAATAACACTGCTAAATTATTAGCATGATAATTTTGCTAAATAACATTTTAAGACATATCTTATGGTTATTCACTTGAAATTAATTTTGTAATTAGAAAACTACCTATGAAATCACAGCAAAAGAAAAGCTTGTGCAGACCAGGAATTGATAACTCCAGTAGCAGCTGAGATGTAGAAATAATTAACATACCACACAGGTTTACTGTCATGACATAGATTCATTTACATCACGTCAAACCTTTTTGAAAGTGTTACTCTATTTGCCTTCAGCTTTCTCCTTTTTAGACAACACAATCCCCAAATTTTAAAATCTCTCCTTTTAGGTCAGGTATTCTATACCTCTAATCACAACTCTAATCGTCCTTGCTACAATCCTCCAGACCCTCTCCAGTTGCTACATATTCTTCTTAAAAATGAGGCGCAAAATGGACACACTAGTGCTGCTTACCGACACTGAGCGGAGCAGAGCATTTCTACACATCACGACTCACAGAAGGATACCATGAGTGGTAAAGTGGGAATTTGCATTACGTGTACCCAGCAAAGCCTGAGCTGCCATAGCTATAGTGCTCCAAGAAGCTGCATAGGTGCCATTGCATCATATCACGAGTCATTACACGTGAGCACAAACTATCCAAACTGGCACGCGTGGCCCTGTCCCCAGACTGGATTGTGTGATGTGAAATTTAGGCTAGACACTTCCTCTTTCACCACATGTTTGGCGGTGCTGCAGCACCACCCCCACCCCCCGCAAGCCGGTGGGCTAGCCCCGAAGCCAGAGGAAGGCTGCAGCTCCCTGTGTCACCCAGCATGCCGGGGGGCCCAAGGCAAGTGGTTAAAACAGCAGCCAGAGTCCAATGGGGCTGAATCCCAGGGTAGACTCTGTAGTATGGAGTCCTGTGAAATGAGTCCTCTCCATAATCTAGCTTCTAGTATCCATCATTGTCTCATTTTTAAGAAATTATTTAGAAATCCCTCACACTGTGTAGTCTTATTAGTGAAAGTGGAAGGTGAAGCAAATTTAATTTAGTTTCATCATTTTTGTCATTTTAACAGAGCCTCTTGCTGCCCCTTTGAGTTAATTGAATTTTACATGTGACAACCAGTATGACCAACAGAGGACAGCACATCCATTTCTTTTAATGATCAAAAGATCCTGAACCTGAGGCTGCCATTCACTTTTTCACTCAGGAAATGAGTGTGACAGGCAGAGTAGAGCAGTATGCCATAAATAAGCCAGCCAGCTTAAAAAGGGCTTCTTGCAATTAAGTAGAGCTGTTTTGAATTCTAAGAGATTACTTAAAATAAATCTGCTTCTAACCAGGCATTATTACTAATGAAACACTGTGGGTGCACCTCTCTGAAAGCTACATCTGTATTTTGAAGCAATTGTTTATTGAGTGCTGTGATAACAGTTAAAACATACTTAGGAGTCAAGGCACACCTAGAATTGTCAGGTGAACTCTGCTAATTCCCCTTCAAAACTGCAGACAGACAAGGTGTCTGTAACTAAGTTTTGATTAAATGTGAGTGTTTATAAAGCACTGAAGTAAAGCCAGACTCCAGTATTTTTATTGCATTTGATTTGCAGACAGACTCTGCAAGTCATAATGAAATCCAAAGAACAAACTCAAGGAGTTCATGTGGCTGAGAGGAATTTCATTACAGAAATTCACTTAACCTGCAAGAGTTGCACACATTGAAATCTATTATCTTTCCCCAAAAGCTGGCTATTGTGGGTTTTATAGTAACTGCTATTCCTGGACAAGTAATGCTTTATTACAAATGCATTGTCATCTTTATATAATTAGTAGCATATAATAACATCTTCATCTGTTACTGCTTTGCAAACATTCATTTCTGCTTCCTATGAAATCTATCAGTGTTTTTTAAAAAGCTATGGCTAAAGAAGGATTGGGTGTTAGACGCAAGCACAAACCAAATACACAGATTAGGAGACACATGAGGAATAATAGAGGCTCATGACAGTGTGTAGGTTTGCTGCAAGTCCCGATTTAGATTCATCAGTCAGCGCCTGATCCTGTGAATGGCTGAGCAGAATTAGTTAATAGCCTAAGATATCATTAAGTCAATGGGGACCGACAGTGGTCAGCAGTTCTCAGTACTGGGACTCTTAAATAAAAGCCAACCTACAAATTTCTGTTCATACAAGTAACGATACTGCACACATCTACAGTAATAATATGAATTATTCACATCAGTGTAGCGTGAGAGATGCAACCCACAAAGCCTGTTTAAAATAACACAAACATTAGTGTTCCTGTGATACATGGGAGGGTTATAATTTAGCCCATTTTTCACTCATATGTGTATTCCTTTTATTTGCTGTGTGCACAGGTCTGATATGAGTACATGGGGAAAGTAAATACAGGAGATGATAGACATCTATAAACATTAGTAGAAAATGAGGAAAGGGAGTTACTGATTAGCTTTCTTCCCATATGAAACTCCTAGATCATATCGGAGAAATGTGAGTTAAGTGTTTTACCTTTTTTTTTTTTTAACCATTATCTGATCAGAGAAGCATGAAAAGCACTTTATTGCTCGAGTTGGGTTTTGTTGGTTTTTTTTTTTTCTCCCTGTGCTAGGAGCCCTCTGCAGGAAGTGAAGCTGAATTTCACAAATCTTCCCTTTCTGACGTCTCCCGAATTTCTAGGAATGCCCTTTCCCTGTTACTATATTTGGACGTAGTTTCTAGGAAAAAAAATAATTTTTGGACGGTCTTGGACTCACCACACCTACTCTCGGAGGACTCTGAGCCCCGGGTCTCCTGGCACGGCCCCCACGGAGTTGAGGAGCTTACTGCTCGAGCTCAGCAACTCCCGGCGCAGACTGCACGTCTTTGTAGCACTGTTGGAGGAATGAGCATGGAGAGGGAATGGGAAGGGGAGAGGTGTCTTTGTGGCAACAATGAGTGAATCTTCTCTAGTTATTTCCTGGTGGCTGCTCTCCTCCCCCCCCCCCCCCGCACTTTTTTTTTTTTTCACAGGAAGAGGATTTTAAGGAAAAAAGATACCACCTTCTGGATTTTTTTTTTCCCCCTCCGCTTCCCCCTCTCCCCCTCCCCTTGATGTGGCCTCTTGTTTAGCTTGTGGCGTGACCGTGATGAAGAAATGTTTCTGGGCGCCTGGCAGGGCGATCTTTTTATGTAATGAGTCAGGATTTTGCCAACGGAAGGAGCCGGCGAGGACCGAGGACCGAAGGGCTGTCTCCTTTCAAGAACGGGAACCTGCCAGGCGAGCGCGACCCTCTCCTCGTGATCCCCGCTCGCTTCGGGCGTCTGTGTCTTCACGGCTTGCGGGGGCACCGCCGGGGGAACTGACAAGTGGTAAGTTGCGCTCTCCTTCCGCGCCCCCCGCCATTGCGCTGCCCGCGGAGAGAAGCGTGGCCCCGCGCACGTCCCCGCTGCCTCCTTGCCTCCGAGGCCCGCAGGTGGGGCCGCCGCCCCGCTCCGCCGGCGCGGGCAACCGGGGCCGCGCCCTGCCTCGGAGATAGGGGCGGCTCCGCGCGGCTCCGCGCCAGGCGGGCACCTGGGCAGGCGAGCGCCGGCCGAGCCAGCGCCGCCGCGGAAATGCTCCCCGCGCAGCCTGGGGGGCGGCGGCAGCGCGGGGCCGCGCATCTCCGGCCGCCTCCCGGCGCGGCGGCACGTGCCGGCTGCCCGCGCCCACCTGCCGCAGGCCGCGAAAGGGGCGCCTGCGGGCGGAGAGGCCGGGGACCGCCTCGCTTCGCCGCCGTGCGGGGAAGGGCGGGCGCTGGTTCGCCGCCGTGCCGGACACCCTCGGGAGCTACAGGTGCTCGCTCCTCCCGGGTGTCCGACCACTCGTCCCGTCCCGCTGCCTAAAGGTGGCTTCTGGGGTCGACAAGTAACTACAAATAAGCGTGCTGATAGGTGTCGTACGTATCCTTTGATAAACTCATGTGAAATAATAGAAAAATCTTCTAAATCATCACAACCATAAGAAGTCAGTCAATTCCTCTTTCTACAGGCCATATATTTTACTTTAACATTTCTGCTTAGCGAGAATTTCCATCAACTTCTCTGCGTTTTCAGGAATTTGCTGATTATACAGCAGTTCAGCTACGACAGCATTCTTTGGCTCTGTATTTTGATTATCAAGAGCAGAATAAATGTAATAGTGGCTTTCCAAGCACAGTAGTTAGTTTCTTTTAAAGTAGCTGACAGCATTTACCTACTTCAGTCATCCAACTGTAAACTATAATGCTTTTAAACTTGGATTTTATTTAGAAGTTCTGTTGGAATTATAAACTAAAGATTTAGGAAATACGTTCCTTTTGTCTACAGATCTCTACTTTTCTCTCATCTTTGAGGGAAGTTCTAAAAAACAATGCTAAGGGTAGTAAGATGTGGACACACAGCTCAATACTTGAAACTACCACTATTAGTGGGACAAGACCTGTTTCAAGTAAAGTGAAAATATTTTCTAGGTTATTGTACAAATAACAAATTTAGAATAATGACAGGCATCTCTCTATCATGTGTCACCTTTAGTTTGAAATATAGTGGAACAGATAAACATGTAAGTTGTTACTAATTTTGAGAAGAAATCTTAACAGATATTTTCAGTGCAGGGTCTAATAAATAACTGTTACTCTGGAGGAGTTCTCTGTCATTTTATAGACACTTATAGAAGGTGCTGCTTACCTACTTAATAAATAAACCATAAAATGTGAATAAAACCAAATAGTATCTGTTAGCAATTCCTGTTGTCCAGAAAGTGAAGGAGTGTGCATTGTGACTTGGCTACAATAGTCTCTTTTATTAATCTGAAAATTACCCACTTTATCAGCAATGATTCTCTCAGTTGATTGGGCATATCTTAGAAAGATACTTTACTTACAAATTGAATCTTGGAAGGTTGTGGTTCCAGAGTCGGGGTTTTGGGGGCGAGATGAGCTTATGTTTTATCCAACTGGCCCACAAAGTCCCGCTTTTGGTGGTCACTTTGTTCTGCAAAAGAAACCAGTACATTATGGCTCTTACAGTGGACATTAAACTTGGTAGTAAACTACTGTTGCACTTAGCAAAAGGCTACTATACACTTTAAATACTAATATTCTAATTTTAATGTTGTCTTCAGCAATAAAAAGTGGATAGAAAATACTATCATTCTGAAAGTTAAACATAAGAAAAAGTTTTCTAACTCTTGGTGGTATTTTCCTTTTAAAAAGCCAGCAAAAGCCCAAGAAAAAGTTATGTTTCAGAGCGGTCATTCGATGTAAGTGAATTGGGAGAAAAAGAAGTAAGTCCCTAGAAAAGAGAGGCAGCTTAAACCTTGAAAACATCATATAAATACCAGTAACGTTTGTATTGTCAATTCCCTCTTCAGTTTTTTTTGCTCACAAAGTGTTCAGTTTTAATGTATCTCTTCAACTAGCTGGTTTTTTACATGTGTGTGTTTGTGTGTCTACATGTGTATGGTCTGTATCTCTGAGTCAATTTAAAGATTACTGATTTTTGTACTGAAAAAAGTTGTAGAATATATTTTTATGAGTAAGGCACTGTAAACCTGAACTTGGTAAAGCTCTTAAAGTTCATGTTACTTTTTACCTGTTGGTATCAATATCCTAAAGAACCTAAGCATAATTTTAAAAATTATGTAGTTGTACTTTCCTCATGGGATTCTAGTAAGTGTTAGAAAATGTCTTAGTAGATAAGCTGAATTTTCTTGTCATTCTGAATAGTGTACATATATTTAAGACTGAATGAAACACATTACACTCACACAATATAATTTATACAATGGCTCATGTATACAGCAGACACGCGCAAAATACATACAGGAGCATCCTCTCAGTGTAATTGCATCTGTCATAGTTTTGACATTTTACACCAGCTAATCACCTGCTTAAGTTACACATAAACTTCTACACATTCACATGGTGGTCATGTTGTCATTGCAGTCAGATTAATTTTAAGTTCTGACCTGCTCAGACTGAATCAATTTGAATATTTCAAAAAGGCCTGGAAATTCAACTGAAGTTGCACAGTGATACTGTTAAAGCAAAGTTGTTGGTATGTGATACATTGCATGACTATATGCAGGATCTGTCTATTCATGCAAGTGGATATCATGCTGTATTAATCAAGATTTTTCTATGGAATTCTGGTATTTTACATTTTATAGCAGTATAATCGTTACACATGTGAAATAGGACATATCCAAACCTCAGTGCAACAAATTCCTCACTTATTTAAGACTGAAATCTGATTTGGAAGAGCTTAGGTCAGAATTGTGCTGCTAATATGCTTTTTAGCTACTATTTTGCATGAAATGATGCTGTTCAAAAGCAGCATTTATGAGAAGGTTAAATTTTCATGAATCAATTAAGCTACAAACTTAACTGTAGAAATTATTTATTTTTGAATTACAGTACTTAGTTTGTGAATGCATTCTAGACCTGTCTAATATTACAAGCTATCACATTTGGTTTAACTCCTATGGTCTCTTCACTAGTGTTCTGAGAGCGTAAGAGCAGAGAATCAGAGATTAGGAAGTGGATCAATGTGAGGATCTTGCTTTAAGGGAAAAGAGAAACAAACTTGCTTATCCAAAGAGCAGCAAAGATCAACTCTGCTCTGCTGAAATACAGCAGTTGCTTCTCACCAACTATTAAAGCTCTTTCAGTAAGATGTGCTTTACATAGTGCACCTTGTTAACCAGCTATTTTTAGATTTTTTTTTTTCAAATAGATTCTGTTTGATTCTCTATTGAAGATACATAAAATTCATATGCATTCCTTCAAGCACCAATAACCTAGCTATAGAATTAATAAACTATTTAAATGATTAATGAGCAGTGTTAAAGAACACAGTTACACTTCTGAAGGCCTTCCTCATACAAAATTTTTATGCACATTTTTTTTCCCATTAGTAAGCTTACAGAAAGAGCTCCTGTTTGTCTCTAGTGTGCAGTAAAACAGACAATTTTCTGCCACTACGGATCTCATGCATATATATTAAACTTGAAATGTATGTTCATTTGATATCTGTTACCCAAATTAATGATGACTAGACAAAACAGTGATAGATTCCCTAAACATCTATGGTATAAAAAATTGATCTCTTTCCCTCACACTGGTTTTCCCATAAGGTTTGTGTGCAGCATGGGGTGATGGCCTCAGAGCTGAGACTCCTGAGGTGCATTGCATATCTAGAGTATTAATAATTAAATACTTGACATCAGTCTATCTTGCTATTTGAAATGAAAAAAGAAATTTATAGAAGATAAAAAGTAGATGGTATGTTTGGAATCAACATTAATTTTCCTTGAGATAAAAACTGTCATGAATTATTGAAAAAAATAATATTTAGAAAGATCAACTCCAATTATTTATTGCATTTATAATTTATAAAATTGAAAACCCTACTAGCTGTGTTTCTATTTAAAATAAATTTAAAACTACATTTTTAGAATTACCTTTCTGCATTTTTAAGCAAACCCTTCAAAACCCTTAAAAAAAACCAGTTTACAAACACTGACTCAGCAGAGGATTATCAAATGGCCTAATCTGTTTACTTTCGAAATTTTATTGAAAGCAGTGAAAAGATCAGGATCTCCACCAGAATCCAGTGGCATGGTTTGGGGATAGGTCTGTGGCCCACGTTTTCTGAAGCAGGGCCTCAACCTTTGACATCTCCTGACCTCATATTGCAACAGAAAAGTTTTCTGACTCCCCTCTGATCTAGTCATAGAAAAAAAGAGATGGAGGTAGTGACCCTGAGTTTTGAAAATCATGACCTGGAACAACTAAAAATTTTGCCTTAGTAAAGGCTACAAAATCAGTTGTCCCTTCCTATGAAGCTATCCAGAATGTTTCGAGGGCAAGAACACAGACAGCCAAGGTATGATTTCTAAATTGTGTTTTGTTCTTCTCTCTCTGTTACAGTGTTACACATCAGCACTGTAAAACCTGGAACTCATGCCACAGATAAAATCTAGTGAACATACACCAGGATGTCCAGAACATATTTTTCAAAGGAATCACTGAAAAGTGCTTTTTTATTTGCCTTACAATCATATTTGTCAGGTTATGAAGCAAAAAAATTTGTAAGCTTTTTTGATGGCTTTAAATTTTAGGGGAAAAACATTGCTATCACCTGGAAACCACACTTGTAGCAGAAAAAAGTGGTAGAAAAGTGGTTGTGTTACATGAACTGCCAAATCCACTTCAGACCGTGCAGCTTGAGACTATGAAGCTTTGGTAAAATTAATGAATTTAAGGCATCATTTGCCTTGTTCACAGTGCACATCAGTTAATAATTGTGCAAATCTCTTGTTGCAATGTCATATGCTTTTCTCAGTCAGACAATGCAAATTGTAGGGAATTTGGTAAAAGTACAAACATGGAAAAAAGAAACAAAGAATCAGCTTTTTTTGCCTGTTGTCAAAGTACCCAAATAACTTCTGTTTATAAGCTTTCAGTGCAAGGGCAATGTTTATGTAGGTGATATATGAATGGACAGGCATTATTCAGCTTGTGGATTTTTTTTCCAGAATGTTTCTACAACATATACAGAATAAATAAAGATAATAGGAATAGAAGTAAAAACACATCTATTACTGAGGTAACTTGCTTTGTGAGCTAGCCATATGGCTACGTGTTAGTGGTTGGTTTCCGAAGGTTACTACTGATTTCTGACTCCCCGTTGGAAACAAAGCTCTTCAATTATCAATATTTTATTTTTCACATTGGAATCATAATTCTCTACAGACAGGCTCCAGAGTTTTTAAATATAGTTTATTTCTTTTCCTGCTTGGAGCGTACCTGCTCCTAGCTGAGCTCAAAAGAAGTCTTAAAAATGATGCATCAGTCTTATCTGATTTCCTAATATACAGAATGCTTACATCGTTGATATACTTTAATAATTTTAAGCAAAACTATTTCAATCTTTCCAGTTATTACTGCTGTAATATTTTAATTTAACTGTTAATGGGGGGAGGCTACACTTCACCAGTGTAATGTAATATTGATGCATTTTTGCTATTTTATGTATCTCAGCTTCAGTCAGACAGTCCAAATCCTTTTACTGAAATCATGGCCTTTCTATATGAACTGATATAAAATAGTAGCTAGGCACCAATTTTTTAAAGAGCTTTTCTTTTGTTTTGTAGGTCAGAATAAGAATTAAAACAAAAGAGATAAAATGTATTCTGTCATCTACAACAAGGCACATATAAATGGTTTTAGGAAAGGGTGAGAAAAATAATTTCAGGATGTTTCAGGATTGGCCACAAGGGTCAGTAAAAATAACTGAATGCACTAATTTTACTGAAGGGATATTTCTATTTGTTATATATTGCTATTGTTAAAAATGTCTGTTAGTCAGCATAATCTAGATTTTTGCTTTGATGCTGCTGCTGTTTGTATAAAAGCTTTCTTTTCTAATAAAAGGCCTATTTCAAATCACACAAACTGCACACACCTCTGTCAGTGGGTGTCTGAATGCTGGTGTAAGTCCGCAGTATCTCCACTGAAATCACTGGACCTACATCAACAAAAAAATACAAGTGAGATCACAGCAAAATTTCTGGAACCCGAGGAAAGAACTGGGTTAATTTTTTTATGTTATAACACGAACAAAGAGCAAATGTATTACACAGAACATCATATTAAATCATATATGAGGAACTGAACATTGCTTTTTTCAACAATATTATTATATTTTGTATGTTATGCTACAAGAATATGTTGAAGAATATGCCTATTAAGTGCTATTTAGAGTGGATTATTTTAATAGAGTAATTTTGCATTAGGCATGTGAATTGAATAGGCATAACTAAAAGCTCAAATATGCTACCTGTTTTACTAAGGAGATTTATAAATATGGAGTATTCAGTCTTTACTAAATTGGGATTCCTCTTTGCATTTTTACTCTGAGTGGTCTTTCTGTATGTATGGAAAACTGCCCACATGGTTGCTTGGAAAGTATTTTGAAATTCTTTAAAATGAAAGATATTCTATGGTTTTATGATTTTGTTATGTATCATTTTCGTCTATAATGTTCACACTGTCACTGAAGTAAATCCTTAAAAATGAGAGATGCAGGTCAACTGTTAACTATGATTATTCTGGTTTTTGCTTTTTGGGAGCTGAAAGAACAAAAAGCTGTCCTGGATTGTCTATCCTTTATGCGCAATGTTTTTAGCTTCCCAATACTAATAATATTTCTAAGATAGCTGCTTCAGAATTCACTTTGGTGGATGGACAGAACCATTTTATACATCCAAAGTAAATGAGTTAGAGGCTATTTGAAAAACTACAATTTTCCTATGCAGTGGACTAACAGGAAATTATGAAATCCTGAAGTGTTGTTGGAAAATTGTTCTAACTTAAAAAATTTTCCTTTATAGTTTCATTCTTGATGTTCCACAGCATTCACCACTTCCTGCATGGCTCTTTACCGCAGGGAAAATGAGGGACTTTTGGGGGCAGATGTGTTTCCATTACACTATCATAATGCCCCTAAAAATCCTTATTGCTCTTGCAGTATTCTTCTGTGTTGCTGGGCCTGGTGTCAACTACTTGAAGACCTAGCTTATGAGTACAGCTTTTCTCTAAAAACACTTTAAAAAAACCCACTGAGTTTTATTTTATCTATTATTATTTTTAGTTGTGTTTACTGCTGCTTAAAATATAAATGGCAAGATATGCAACCACCTGTTGGTAAACAAATGTCATAAATCATAATCAAAGGGACATGCCAATAACTGCATGGTATTATGAAGAGGAATATATTTTGGCTTAAGAGTGAGAGCTTCACTCTTTTGGTATGATTAACTTGTTTTTAACATAAGAATCTAGTGTTTATGTCTCTGAAAACATGACACAAATTTGGCAAGCTAATTTGAATGACTGCTATAGTGGACCTCGCTTAGAATATTAAAGGCTTTTAAGAACATACATCAGGCCATTTATCAAATGAATAGATCTGCCTAGTACTTTTATTAAATTAAATGCACAAAAATATTCAAATCAAATTTTTATGCAGTCTCAAAATAAATTTACGATTAAACCTAGAAAAGACATTGTGGGTTCTCAGCTATTCTATGCTTATTCAACTTGAAAGGTCTTTGTGTGGGCATACCTCTTGCTGGGGCATTTCAGGGAGGAGGGAGGCATAGTCCATTGGGAATACAGTCGAGCTGTATGGCTCCTTTCTCTACCCCACCAGGTGAGTGTGAGAGATTGCCAGGACTGGAGTGCCCACACTTGTCTCTCAGGCACAGTTTATTCCTGCTAGGTGACAGGTTCCCCTGCAGTCTTCAGTTTTCCAGTTCTTGAAGGAAGAGACAGAACATATAAATGTAAACATGGTTTGTTTTTGTCTGGGTATTGCAGTGCAATATATCATCAGTTTGACATGTGCAGTGCTAGTAACATTTCAGTAGCTGTGTGTAGGACAGTACTATAATTGGTTTGTGTTAAATGTGCTCTTGACTTCACTGACTAGCTTAAAAGAAGTAATAGATATACAGCATCATATCCTCCCTCTGACAGCATCTAATATCATTAAATAGCGTTCAAAATATTTGGTGGCACAGGAAAGAAACTAGCTGGGTAGATTCTGCCTGCCCCCCCACCCCCTCTTATATTCTAAAGTTTAATCCCCAAGGAAATGCTGTTGTTCATTCTGCTAAAGAAGTGTTTCTAATTTTTCAGGCAGGAAAATCTTACAGGTTAAGTCATGTCCTATAGGTCACAAAGCAAGCTTGCCGTTATGACTGGAACCCAGAACCTTTTATGCCCAGAGAAATATCACAATAACAAGAAAATTACTTTCTATAAGGACAGAATGAGCCGTGTTGCACAATATTACATTTACAAGTCAAAACATGCTGGCATGTGCATTTCAACATACAACATTTCAACATGCCACAGCATTTAAAATGTATGTATAGACAGCAGTAGAAAGAACTAGTCATTATATTAATTCCAAATTTTCATATCAATACTGCAGTGTTTCTATGTGGACTACTGATTGCAAGATGATTCCTAGCACCTTCTGACGTAAATGAAAGGTGTTGTAACAGACTGGCTTGAGACTTATGCAGCCTTTAAAATTATAAAAGGTACTTAACAAGATATTAAATTAATTGAATTATTAATGTTATTAGTAAAGTGTTTTGCCATCTGTGTGCATGTTTAGCAAACTTTTTATTTCCACATAACACTCCTAGCTAAAGACTCTGCATCTAATTGAAAATGTTTTTTTTAAAAAAAAGATGCGTGAGACCACACAGATTCTACAGAGTTCTGTAATATTAAGGATCAGTGAAGGGAGTAGTCCTAGAGCTATGAATTGTATCACCTTTGTATAGAAGACACTGCTAATATTAACAGACTGGAATTTTAATTACTTCTAAAAAGTTTTTAGGAGCTATGCTAGTCACAATACTGTGTTAGATTTGAGCATTAAAACTGATCTGATTTGGCATTTGTCCTGTGTTGCAATCTTATCTTACATGTAATCTTTCAAGGTTATCAGAATATTTTTTTTTTTCCCCTAATGTAAGCAATCTTTCATAAAATTTCTTGCATGTATGACTTGGAGGTCTCAACAGCTGATTCTTAACATACATACCTACTTATATACATACAGGCTGTAGCAAAAGTCAGATTCTCTTTGAACATGTGTTCTGTAAATACATAAAAATATATTTATCATATGACACTGCTATCAAGAAAAAAATACTTGCTTAGACCTAGCAATTCTGAGAATAAATTCAAGGAAAAGAATCAAAATCAGTAATACTATATTCCAGTCCTTTTATGTCTAATAGGAATCACCTGACATACAATTGTTATTTTTACACATTTTTATCACTGAAGAGTAAGCATTAGAAAATGAGAGCACATAGTTTGATATGTGCACTTAAAACTTAGAATTCAAATACTTGCTTCAAATTGTTTATGTTAAGTATTTAAATTTTTTTGGTTTGAAATAGTATGTCACAAAAACCTCTGGATCTGATACGGCCCCAGAGGAAGGACTGCAAAACTCATCTGTGAAACTGTCCACTGAAACTAAAAGCACTTTGTCTGTGAATAGGCTGTGAGTAGGTTTCAATATTAAATATTTTGTAAAAGATAATTTTGCTGTCTGGTTGTTCTTTAAATATGAGCAAAGCAAAGATTTCTATTAGGCTTTTATTAGGGATTTTGATTTCTTTTAATTATAGGTCCAAGAGTCATTAACATGAACCAACAAACTCATGGTGTTCTAAAAATTATAACAGCAACAACTAGGTAATATTTTTCAAATAGAATTTCCACAGTGGAAAGATATTAAATGTTTCTTATGTGCCAAGAAATGAGTAATACGAGAACACTTTCCTTCTTTTACAAAATGGAAGAGCATTAACAGCATTTAGTTTTTTATTATGTATCAAGTTTTTCTGATTACCAACAGTCTCATAATAAATAAACAAAAATAGCAGAAGAGACATGCAGTTATTAAATAAGCTGACTAAGATAAACCAATCTCATTTATGTATTGACTAAGCCCATTATTATCTCAAGTTTTGAACATTACCTCAACTGTATGTAGACTGACTGTTTAAATTGTTATTCAGAATGCAGAACCTGGCTTATCCATTTTAATAATATTTATTTATTTACTATGTTATTGGACTTCTGATATGTTTGATCCAGTTTCTTACTGAATTAAGATAGTATAAATTCTGCTTCATTCAGTACTGAAAGGATACCAGTGCAGCTCCCTGTACCATTACCTGCAGGGCATGTGCCTTCATAAATAACAGAATCAGAGTCTGAATGCAGGAATCAGTACTGAACCTGTGTCACAATGAAGCTGTTCAGAAAAGCTCAGATAAGCCATGTAGTTTTGCACTGTGTTAGAGAAAGATGTGGGAAAGGGAAGAGCTATAGCAAACGGAGTAGCAAGTCAACTGCAAGAGATAAATCACTATTCAGATGCTGTAAATATATCCATAGAATAAAGACCTAACTAGTTTTCTGAAGAGGGGACCAGAATGTGGCCAGAAGTAAGTGTAAAGGGAGCAGACCAGTATTTATGATGATCCTGCAATGTATCCTTTCCTTAAATGGTTAGTTATGGGAACAGAAATGCATACAAAAAGAAACTCCATTAATAAATGATCACTACTACATTTCTCAGTCATACTGAACTGTTTCAGACTTTGTTAATTTTTTACCATTGATAGCTGATTAAATATGTGTAAATGGTTTTGTTTGCATTTTTCTTAAATTGTAAATGTGTATAAACATTTTTATTCCCAAATTTAAACCACCAGTGCCAAGATTCTGACTGAAATGGCTCTTTATGGTTGTATTATAAACAAGTGCAAATGTAAGTTATGAAGTACAGTGCTGACGTAATCTTAATTATAGCTGGAAAAAGATTTGCCAGTGTGTATGCAGTGTAGAAATACAAGGAATCATTGTAAGTTAATAAAGTTCATTAAAAGAAATCATACATTTCATAATCATGCTTTCATCAAGATAATATGACCTATTTTACACTTAAGCAATTAAAATAGAAGCTGAAATATTTGGAGATGATTAACTTATCCAGTAGTTAGACTTGACAGGTGATATTACCTGATAAATAATCTACTGAGTGACTGCAATTCTTAAACAAAATTATTTTTTGTTGACTTCTGGGTTGTTGGTTTTGGGTGGGTTTTTTTTAAGAAAAAGCCACTTAAAAAATTTCTTTACCTTTCCAATGACAAATTATATTTTGTATATTCCTTTAAAAGAGGAATCTACAGCCTTGCTATGACTGCTGTCTGAGGCTTTCGGAGATCTCAGTGGTGAGAACTAATCTAACTGGATTGCAGCTGGTTAATTTTGTATGAGAAGAAGCACCGAGACATTCATATATAAAGCCAGGGAATCTGTGCTAGTAATTTTTTGGATTTCTGAACTAATCCATAACAAAATTATCCCATGACTGGAGTTGGCAATAAGGAGAGCTGAGTGTGTCCACAAGATGTGCAGATTGCAGTTTGAATTAAACATAGACTCTGTGATATAATCTGGATTTATATTAGTCTAGATTCAATATCTTGCTAATTCATATAAAATCATCTTATATTATAAATTTATTCTAATTTGTACCAGAATTTCACAATAATATTATTTTAAAACTCTGAATATATCTAAAACCAAAAATGAAAATAAACCCCTTCTTATAACATATTTGAAATGAAATTGTGGAATTTTGGTTCCAGTCTGAACATTAGGAAATGAATGTTGCAAATTCAAGAGGTTCCAGATTCAAGGTCTGGCCCTGATTTGCCCTCTAGCCAGTCACAAGAAGGTGCAAAATGCCTTCATTAGAACCCAAGCAAGGTAAGGTACTGCATGCACTTCACCTATCAGAGGGAGCAGTACAGCTACTAGCTAATTTCAGAATACATTTTAATCTGGAACAGTGGGCCAAGGCAATTCAGCTCTGGCCTTAAACATAGTATCTTTCTGTACCAGCTCTATTCCTGTCTCCTCCTTTGCAGATTACCCAGTTAATAAACAGAAAGTTCCAAGAAGACAAACCCAAACCCTAACCAGAGGTAACTCCTTTTCAAGGCACTCCTGCCAGAAAGTAAAGACAGCCACAGCTGCAATTTCCTGATAACGTACCTCTTGCTGACATTTCAGTATGGTGTGTGTGAGTGGAAAAATTACACCAATTAGTCAATTAAAGCCTCTTGATTTTTCTTATAAAGCAGGACACTCCTTGCATCATGTCCTGCAACAGAGAGATGCATCTAGTATGGCAGGTTGTATAATAAAAGCATGCCCTTGCAGGGGGTTGTACAACACGTTGGTGCGTGTGATAGAAGGAGACTGGAGTGCAAAGCTGGAGCTGGGGGTAAAGTGCTTTCTGGCAGGACCCTGTGAGCATGGCGGGCAGCTGCAAGACACCACTCCGCTGCCTGCAGCAATACTGTGGCTCTGTCCTTTGTGCTGGACACGCTAGTTGGGACTGATCAGCAAGCGGACCACACTTGACCTTTATTGTTGCTATTTTACGTGTTTGGTTTTGTTGACTTTTTCCTCAGACATCAGATAGCAAGAAATAGTGAACTGCTGCATTAGGAGTTTCATCTCGCTTTACTCTCTAAGAAAATTTCCTTTATCGTTGATAAGAGGAGTGAAAAACAGCCTACAACCCTGATTCTGCATAACAGATAAACTGTTTAGCTACACAGTTTAAACTGATCTCACTAGGAATTAATAGGAGCAGAGCAGTATACTTCAACACCAAATTCTGCAGAGTATGTGACAATACCTGTAATAGCAAGTTTATCTTACTGCACAAAAGAAGTTAATATTTCTAATGAAACATAATATTAGATGCTATTAATATTACATATATTATGTATTCCAAGGACATATTCTCACCTTTTTATTTATATCACAGAGAACAAAAAATGTATTTTCCCATTCTATGTATGGAACACTTAAAAACACTTCAATATTTTATGCTAACATACCGGAATACGGCAGTGTTACAGCAGTAACACATGGAGTTTTAAACATCTTTGAGAGACAGGGACTTTGTTTCTGTTCTGTGATTCTACATCTCCCAGTCCTAATCTATGTGTTAACCTGAGTGTTAAAAATTGGAAAGAACAAATAATAATTTTAAGGTGTGGTACCTTATTTTGGAACATTTTTTGTACTTCACACTGTACATAATTATTACCTATCTTTAGCATTAGGAATATAGAAGATGATGTGCTGAGAAAAGGCACGGGAATGAAAAATAAAACAGAGCAAACCAAAGGCTCTTTAGACTGCAGGCTACTTGCCAGCTTCTTACAGGAACTTTCATTTCTGCTGCTTGCTTTGAGTGTAGCAAAAAGATAAACATTTTCTTGTTGCAAGTTAACAAACACTGTCATGCGTGACAGGTTGATAAGCAGTATCAAGAGTTGTACCAGGAGTTTATTAGTTCATTTGAACAAGATAGAAATGTGCTGGAAAGTTTTGAAGTACAGCTGAAAAATGAAAAATAATTGGTCAATGCCCAAACTGTTCTGCTGAAAAGGTTTTCTGGTTTTAGTTACTGGAGCTTTCGCTGCTATAGACCACTTTTCTTTCTGTTTGTGGTAAATTCCTCAGTGTATCCGCCTCCTTTGTACATCTTACACCACTGCATTGTGGTTCTGTATTTTCAAGTGGTACAAATGTAGGAGTCTAAATTCTACACTGATAAACTATGCTAAAGTCATGGCACAACAGGCAGAATTTGGCTTAGTGACTTTGTTAGATTAAAAATAAGCATTTGTCTGCTCTGTATCTTTTCACATTAACTGTGGATGTTAGGATATTGTTTCCATGTTTTTACCTTTTGTAATTATTGAAAATTAAATATTGTGTATTTAGGTATGGTACAAAATAGGTGCTATGATGGGTTCTGCTGTACACCTCTATTTAGCACTCCTTAAATTCTTGTCTGATTATTTTTGTGATGTAGGCCTATATGCCTTAGAACAAATTGATAGTGTTTGACTCTTGATATTGTGACCAAATATGTATTTGAACTAAGAGCTGCCAAAGTAAATATTGAATATCCTGCTGTATATATTGCAAATGTCACTTTTAGTTACTTTTTTGGTAATGGTATGCAGCATAATATAAAAAAGGAGAAACAAAGAGATAATGCACAGTGATGTAGTACCGGGGTTTACTGGCAAAAATTGTAAGTGGATATATTAATCACAGATGCTAAAAATGTAAGGCAAAAGGTCTTCTTCCTAGGTTGCAGGAAGAGACTTTTATCTTACACTCTAATGACTTTTTTGTATCATTTATTTTATTGAACAACTATTTTAGAAAAGTTTAAATTTTTTTCTTACAAAAGCATCCATACTATTTGTATAGTCCCTTTCCCCACTAAGACAGGCTTTTAAGCACCATTGACATTTGTGGTATGCCAATTTTTATGGCTCTAGAGAAATAACAATAATACACTGTGGAGAAAATTGTGACACATTTTGCCTGGAAAATGTTGTTACACTCTGTCAAAGAAATATGAAGAACTTATTTTAGTATCCTGTCTCACAATATGGGGTAAAAGGGACAAAAAAATTAGGACGGGTGGATCAAATGTATACTTTAGCAAGATGTGATCAGTAACCAGAGCGCCAATATTGTCAGTTATTTGCAAGGCTTCAATGATTCCCAGATGCCTGAAGTAGGGCAATGATGAGGACTAGGAATTTCTTCTGGATTTGATGGTTGCTTGGCACTGTGGAATGTAGATACCTTTGCCCATTTGTATGAGAATTGCGTCCTTTGCCTTGGTTTCCCACTGGGAGCTCACAACTGAATACGTAGACAGTCTTTCAGGACTTCCTTCCTTTATTTAGTGCACACAAAAAGGAGATGCATGTGCAGGATGTTTATTGAAAGGAATAAAGAAAGTTTTACTCTGCCAGCAACTGAATGCTCATGAGAGAGTGTCACACATATATGGATATTTGGTGAAAGTAAACACGCGCCTGTCTATCTTGAAGAAGAAAAAGCAAAGGCTTTTTTCCTCTGTATTCTCAGATACTGAATAACATTCTGCTGCAAGACAGAAATTGTTTGTGTGCAGATGCTTGGCTTGAAAATATAAACAGTTTTCTTGGTAGCATATTTAGTCACCATATTAATATTAGTCAACTAGGGGTTATTATTTTTCAAATTGAACTACTCTCAGGCTAATAACACAGAAGTATTGCTATTGGCACACTAGATATTTTCAATTAATTAAGGTAATAAGTTCAATAATTTAATAAATAATTTTCAATGAGGTATTTATGAAATTCATTTATTTAATTGCTTATCCTGATTTATTCTCAAATCTAGAACGTTAAAACTTAAGCAACAGACCAGACACTAACATGTAAATGTAAATTCAGGTATGGGATATGGCCTTCACAAAACAGCACACTGAAATTAGATGTCTCTTGATACAGGAGATAGTTCCACTATTAAGCAACTGGGGCTAAGAGTATCTCTAAAAGATTCAGAATGTGAGCGATCTAGTAAGACAGCCTATAAGGTATAAATTTCCAGTCTTCGGAGAGGTTAATGTCTTCTTGCAGTGCAATGAGATTCCTCCAAAGTGTCTAATATTTCATGGCAGGAGACCTCTATAGTGTGATAATCAGCAGATAATCTGTTTTGTGATAATCTATATTGTGATAATCTCTATTATGATAATCAGCAGATAACCCATGTTATGAAACTACTGTACCTTAACTGTAGCATGAAGAAAGCGGGATGCTAATGGATCATCATTCTGCAGTCTTTTTAGCTCTGAAACAAAGGAACTCATGTAGGCCTGTAACATAAATAATAACCTGTGAGAACGCAGAAGCAAAGAAGGAATGTGCCAGTTTAGCCAACTGGCTGCCTACAGGAGCAACACACTACTCAGAGAATAAATTGTCTTTCAACTTTGCACCAACAACTTTGCTGCAGATATTTAAGAAGAATAGATCTCATATGGCAAACACAGACACACCAGACACAGATAGCATTTCTCTTCTGAGGTCTAAGAATATTTTTCCTTAGTTTGTGCAAAACCCCAAATAGCTATAAGTAACTAATAAATGAAATTAAAATGGAAGAGAATATTGTTTGATAACATTTGTCTTATATTGGGTCTGACGGATTTAATGTTCAGGGTAGAATATAGAATAAAGTTCATATATACCACTGATATAGTCATTTAGACTCATTATCCTGCCTAAAGATTTCAATTTTATATTTTGTCATCAGGTTGTATTAGGTTAGGTTAGGTTAGGTCTCCTAAAACAAGTATCACCTTTCAAGAAGGAAGACTGATTTAGACACAAAATTTGACCTGAATGATCTTAAATGTCTTCTTCAATTTTAGAGTAATGAAATGAGACCTTAATAGGGAACTTGTTCTGGCTTTAAGGTCCCTTCCAACCCAAACTAGTTTGGGATTCTATGCCTCTATGAAGTCTCGAGAAAAAAACAGGAATGGCATGGTAGCTGGTATACATCAGCATTAAGTCAAGTAGTATTATGCCAGTTCATATCAACTGAAGTTTTGAAGTTTTAGCTCTAATTGTCTTGGACCCTAGAAGACACCATAGCACAATTTAGAGGCAAATGTCTCTTCCAAAGAAACATGTTCTGGAGTATGTGCTATAGAAAAATCTAGATCTGTTAGGACCTTTTCCAGAAACAGTAAAGGGAATGGACACACAGAATTATATGTGCATATGAGCTTTACATTGAAATATAAGGCACCGGGTATGTAGCTAGAAAATATGTTATTGTTTTTAACTAAGAGATATTTGGATTTAACCAAATATGTAATGTTGGAATGCAGGATTTATTATAAAACTAAGTTGACTTTTTCTGAAAATAACATTGTTAGTGAATGTTTGTCTGTTTAACAGATTCACAGAATGGTAGGGGTTGGAAGGGCCCTCTGGAGATCATCTAGTCCAACCCCCCCTGCTAGAGCAGGATCACCCAGAGCAGGTTGCACAGGGTTGCGTCCAGGTGGGTTTTGAATATCTCCAGAGAAGGAGACTCCACAACCTCTCTGGGCAGCCTCTTCCACTGCTCGGTCACCCTCAGAGTAAAGAAGTTTTTTCTCATGTTCAGATGGAACTTCCCGTTTTCCAGTTTGTGCCCATTGCCCCTTGTCCTGTCACTGGGCATCACTGAGAAGAGTCTAGCCCCTTCCTCCAGACATCCACCCTTTAGACATTTATAAGCATTGATCAGATCCCCTCTCAGTCTTCCAGGCTCTCTTTTCCAGGCTAAACGGACCCAGCTCTCTCAGCCTTTCCTCATAAGACAGATGCTCCAGTCCCCTAATTATCCTCGTAGCCCTCTGCTGGACTCTCTCCAGTAGTCTGTCTTGAACTGGGGAGCCCAGAACTGGACACAATTTTCCTTACCTGAGAATTTATACACTTTGTTCCCAATGCTGACATGGTTTGTAGTTATTATAATTTATTTTAAAACAAAGTTCAGTCTTTTAAAATATTTGAGGCATATTATAGGCAGGTTTGTTGTTCTTATCAACTCTAAATTGTGCAGTTACATCCAAGTCTTTTTACACAAGAATGTAAATTCATTACTAATACAGCATGAATAGTGAAATATTCAGGAAAAGGACTTTAAAAAAGCTAAAGCTGTTTTGTATTTGCCTCCCTTTAATATTCAGTATAATTCTGAAAGGTTATATAAATAATTATTTTAATGCATTTAAGAAAACGTGCTGTTGTCTCATTTTCATTTTGTCATTGGATCTAGTATTTGTATGATACCTAATACCTACCAGTTCAAGTAATACTAATCAGCTTGCGATTTCCATTGGTGAAGGTGACTGCAGAAATGGGCTGAAATGACTCTGTTTTTCAGGAAAACACTCTTGCATAAGAAACCTGTTGGCAAAATGGAAATTATGTAACTGTTCCTACTCCATCTGCATATTAGATTAAATACATGCATGAGGAAAAATTAGAACTATTTTATCTGTAAATGTATAAATACATGTAAAAATTTGCTTTCACAAGTTATTTCCTTTCTTTATGCAGTCCCATTAATAATTATTCTTCTACTGTGAGCTCTTCCTTTTGTTTTTTTTAATTCTTTCACAGTAACAGAAAAGACATACAACAATAGCAAGATACCAGTAGGGATTTGCGTAATGCCAAGTTATATTGCATCTCAATGTACAATAGAATTTGTAAAAAATTTCATAGTACAGGGTATTGTATTGAATATTGCAAGATAAGTTTAGCATCCAAAAGATTCTGAGTTACCCATATATATAAATGCACAAATTATTTTCAGATACCATAAAAATTTCTGTGTCTACAATGGATGAACATTTCAAATTCTAATTTCAAATTCTTGCCATTTTTCACACACTTGCCATCCCAGTACTTTACAAAACTTCTTGAAAACTTAATTTTTGAGAAACAAAGCTCTGGCAACTTGTCAGGGAGGCAAGTGAAATAAAGTATATGCATATAGAAGCAAAAAATGGTGTACATTCAGAAATCATCACAAATTCTTGGAGAATAACAACAATAACTGCATTTCTTCATTTCTAAGTTCTCCAAGAATATCCAGTGTGCTTCAGACATAAAGAATGTTCATGTTCTAACAGGTCATTTAATTTGCAGTGTGTGTGTATCTCCAAAAGCAATCAATCAGCCGTATTTGTATTTTGTCAATATAAGAACTTGAAATATATTAGAAACTGCAACTTCATGGTCCTGACCGCTCAACTAAATGAGAGCTTTGCTTCAGAACTGAGAGTAGCTTAAAATTAAGATCTGAATGTGTGTGACATATCACTGTAGATACCGCCTTTGAGAAATCATCCCTCCCTCCTTCTCATACATTACAGCAGAACTGATCTGCAAAGGCACTTCATGGACCCCTTCATTTAAAACAAAGGGCCAGCAGTTCTCTGGGAGGACCCATCTTGGGAACATGCCCTGATTCTGAAACACCTCATTTCAAAATGTTGTGTAGGGAATTCTGTTTGTTTGGATTTCTGTCGCCAAGTGCTAGAGGTGGAGAAACTATTATTCTGAACTAATGGTTCAGAGGTAATGCACCAGGAGTACTGCACCAGGGATTCATCTTAATGAGCTCGAGTGTTTATTTCTGCTTAAACAGCTAATGCACCTAGTCTACTCTTTATATGATGTATTCCAGTACTGACAGTAGTTACATTGAGTTACCTTCTGAATTTAAAAAAACAAAACCAAAAACAAGTATGAACTAGGATTCCCTGCAAATTTTCATGAAATTGAGAGATATAAATCTTGCAAGGCAATACATGTTTGTTGGAAAGGTGCTGTTTAGTTGTGCTTGTAGCCTTATTCACTTTGTACAAACCCAAATATAATTTGATCCTCTAGATTTAAAAAGGAACTTTTTCATATTGGGATTGTTTTATTAATAAAAGAGATCTCTGTGTGTTAGTCAGGCATTGATAGCCACACATTATATCCTGAAATTAGAATTCAATATTTATTACTATAGTAATAAAGTTCCAAGACAGAAGAATGCGGTAGCAAAGAAAGGGCTCTTCCCAAATCCATGCAACAAAAGTACTATCATCAGAATCATTCTCTAAGTATGTGCTGCTTCAGTTTGCAGTTTTTAATCATTAAAAAGTGCAGTCTTTTGTAACTTGAAGATAAAGACCTTAATGACATTTTTGTGAATCAATTACTTTCCTGTTAAAATACTTTGAATGCTTTGTTAATCCTAGTAAAGCAGCAAATGGAATGTAAAGATGAATGGAATTGAAATGATACAGTCCTCTTTTATGGAAAACAAGTATTATAGAGCTGAATTATAAGTTCTCTACAGAAAAGTATAAACTGAGTATTAGAAATAATTCCTACAGAGCATGACTAATTTAATCCTTACTGAAGTAACACATTTTACAAATTAAACAAGTCCTTATTAAACAATTTTTTATAATATGGGAAGTACCTTATCTGTACTCCTATAGCTGAAATATGCATTTCTAATTGACTTTCAGATTTACAGCCATATTGATTGTTCTGGGCTGAGAACAATTAACAGTGATAAAAATTAAAAAGTGATAAAAATAATGAACAAATATTTCAGAACACAGGCAATGTATTGAACCTGGTTCTGCCTCACTGCAATAAATGATCATTCAAGGAGCAAGACCTAACTATTATCTATGTGCATATATATAACTACATATAGGTATATACACATACATATGGTTTGCTTTAGTAGATGCAAAGGAAATACCCCTTTCTATAAAATCCACTTTTTCATGGCTGCAGTGTGACTTTACAGCATAACCCCCCTAAAGATGGCAGTCTGGTTTTGTAGAATAAATCCAGATTCAGGGTAGAGTCTTTCAAAACTCAGCAAATTCTTCTCCTAGTCCTACCTGTCTGAGATGCTTATCATATGAGAGGATGAGTAACTCTTTGGCAGTAGCCTTTTCTCTTCCCTGATAACAGGGTACTCCTCAATGATCTTGTTCATCATGGTGCCTATGTTTTAGACACCTGAAATAAGGAGAGATTAATTCTCCTTAAAGCTGCTATGTTCCTTAGAGAATTAAGAAATGAAAAACTGGTACGTTATTTTTCTTACTTACAAGATCAGAAGAAATACTGAAAAAAAGACTATTCTGATATTGTCTTACTGTGGCTGCCTGTTCCATTTATGACATCACTTCATAAACTGCCCAAATCTATTTATGCAACCTACAGATACTCTAAAAGACAAAGTAAAATTAAGTACGATACAGAAAAAAAACATGCATTTATCATGCATTAATGATTTCAGCCTATAAACATGTTCTAAATTGTACTAGACAAGTCTAATATCATGTGAAATAAAAGCAACTAGATGTTTGACTCGCAAAGAACTAACATGATCAAAGATAAAGTCTAATGACAAAAGACATTTTACTTAGTAGTTGTCTACTTAAAGGAAATTACTGGCAGTAGTATTTTTAAGTCATTATAGTCATATTGATAAAACTTTCTAGAGTAAAAGAGTGTGCATTAAACATTATGTTGTAAAAACCCTTGTAGTATAAGGTTATTATGAAACTATTGAATTTCCTTATTGAGAGAAGCCCTACAGAAAATCAAAGAATGCAGAAATAGGTATCTCTATCACCTGACATCTCTACTAAGCATAGATATGTTTTGAAATCTGAAAATGATCTGCACAACCATAAGTTTAGCATATCATCTCAGCTACATTTGTAAGAGATCATTTTGTTTATAATGGAACACAGCAAAATGGTCTTTTGACAGAACATTTTATTCTGAGTCCCTATTTCTGTATTTCACTGTAAAAATCTCTTACGTAAATTCTGAGTGTCACATAGATCACTGTGAACTACTCAGAAAGAAAGATTTCACTAGGTTTTGCTTTTAAATCAACTGCAGACACAAATCAAATTCCCTTTAACACATTTAGTATGCCTGAGCTGATCTATGGTTCCATTTCAACACAGCAAAAATTTGGTACTAATAACAGGAAATAACGTGAAACTCAGAGATTTTGGCCAAGATTCATGTGGAATCTGGAGTATTAGTAACTCTAAAGTGTGAGATGCTAGCATAGAAATGAAGAAGATATCCATGCAAACCTTTTCATGCCAAATTATCTGCCAAAAGGAAAGTTTTTGCTATATTCATAAAACAAAAAATCCCAAATCATACAACTGTGCTGAACAAGCAAGGTTCCCTCTCTTATTAAATGCACAGTGATTAAACATTGGAGACTGTAAATGCCGTTTGATAAAAATGGCTGGTGCCTGTCCCAGAGGAGGTTCTCTTTGGAACGTAGTTAGACTCTGATAGCTGGATTAACACATTGAATAAATGAGGATGATGACCTTCGAGATACTACCACTGGCAATTTCTTTGTGCTCATTCTTCTGGAATATTCCTGTTGGTTTAGGAGGAGAGAGCACAACAAATTAACCGTAAGTCATATGTTTAATTCCTCATCTTAAATAGGTTCCTTTGCTGCATCAGAAGTTGCCGCTCTAATTAGAATGTGTTTTGCATGAGGACAAAGTGTGACATAGCTGAGTATCCCTTCATACTGATCATTGTCTGGGGTGGGGGCTGGAACATTATGCAAAAATGAGACTGTTAATGTACTATTAGGAACTTTCTTCATGATAAAATAGCACATTGCCTAATATCTAGAAAATTATTTTTACACTATTCCAGTAGCTGGACCAACTAAAGAGATATTGTGACATGTTATCCCAGAGACACATTTCACGTACTTGCTTTGAGCTCCAGGACATAATGAAATGGCTAGCATAATCCAGAAGTGATCTAGGACAACTATACTTTCTCCTTAAAACTTACATTCAGGTGTATTATTTGTAGGCATTATTTCACACTGTGCACAAAAAAATACTTGATTCCATGTGTCAGTTATACAAATATATATTTTCACTGAATACTTACACCCTTCATACATGTCCATTAAAAACATAACTCTTACCCCCAACCCAAGCATGAATTTTTCTCTGTAGCGTAACATCTATCCTTAAAGCAACTGCTTGATTATAGTGAATAATGTAAAAAGTACATTCTCAGTGCAGCCACTTTAAACAATGACCTAAATTAAGCACTAATGGCTAGTGACAGAAAACAACTTGGTAACAGTTTGCTACTGTTTGACATTTAAAAAGTCTTTTAATACTTGGATTGAAGTTATCTGGCTAAACATTTGCTGGCTTGATTAAATCATGATAACCACTTATTCGCCAAAACAAATACTTACACATATACAATTCTATCAGAATTCCTCAAGTCTTTATCAGCACGGACAAATTACAATATGAAATCTTCAAAGGATTTACTGGAGAAGTCTTTCTTTTTTGTGCATCAAAGGTCTATGTGGAATGTAGCACACTTAGTGCTGGAGCAGGATCTTTTCTATCCTCACCATCATCAACAACAACAGACAAAATATGGTCAGGTAGCTACTGTCTACATTTACAGAGGCTTTTGCCTGACGAAGATGCAGATGAGTGCCCAATGAGATTTTTACTCCATTTGGCGTTAGACTTTTAACCTGCTTAGCTTCTGTGTACGTGTTAGTCTGAGCAAACTGTCGTTAGGCTAGCAGAATCTGTCCTAAAATGGAATGGTCTAGTCAAAACACATAGGAAAAGCCTGCACAGTGCCCCTCTATGCTAGATTTGACTGCAGCCAGTACTATTAATCCTCTAATGTTGTAGATACCATAGGGGAGACATGCTAATAAAAAAAATAGCATTGATACCATTTATATGAGTATATAAATACTGCAGAAATCTCTCTCTTACTTTTTAAAGAAAATCAGCATTATAAAATTTTCCTGGAAAGATTTACATTTATTTCACTGTGAAAAATATTTATACTCTGAAAATAATAGTTTTTTTAAATAACCATATGATTTTAAGTATCATTGTTGTATCTATGTCAGCTTTTGGTTAAATAGTTATGGATGTGTTATTAGTGTTTCTGGTATCTGTTCTGTTTGTGGGAAGGTTTGATTTAGTTAGCAATGAAGTTTGCTCCAAGCTGAAAAATTACTTTCAGCTTTGTGTCAGAGCTATGTAAATCTGGACTAGATCAATATCTAAAAAATGGCTTATAGTTGGGGAAAAAAGGTATCATCTCCTAATTAAGACACATTTCAATGAGATTTTTCAAATACACTACTATGTTGACAGAAGTGCCCAAATTACGTTTAGAAAGGATTGAGCAAATTGTTATACTCTGATACAAGCTAGCTGCTAGATTTCTGCAGAGCACTCTGGAACACCTGTTTGTGGAGTCTAATGGCAGTGGTGGAATTTACAGAGCCCATAAGCCACATTCCTAAAATGTTGATAAAGACTGAGTTTCAGTTACTTACATGAAATTTTTAAATGTCATCAAAATAAACACTGTAAGTTAAAAACTTAGCAAAATACAGCATTGTTTTTAAAATAATCTCTATATTCCAGGTATTTATAAAACCAAGTCGTTCAGCCTATTTCCTACTATGAAGAAATCCTTTATGATTTTGAGTTACAGATAGTGGCATTACTCATAAAGGGGCAGGGAATAAAGTGACTTAAGATAACTATTCCAATATGTAACTTTCAGGTTTTTATACCAATGAATCTCATATCGTACTTACAAAATATTTTGAAAAAGATTATGTTTGTAAAAGAAACATTTAGCCAAAAGCACCTTCCACTCAACTTCTTTCTTCCCCACTCACTCTGAAGTCTTTACTCTCTTTTACTCTGGAGTATAAAAAGAATCTGCTTCTGGGGCAGTTTCCAGTTGCAACTCACATCAGTAGGAAGTTGTCAATGTTCAATATATTTGAAAATACATTTCAAAAATCGAGGCATGCAAAATCAAAAGTAAAGAAAAAAAACCTATTTGAAAATATGGTTTGTGCTGACAGTATGTAGATAATTGAAAACACACATGGGTATATTGCAGTAACATATCTTGAACCTCACATCTTCAGATATTAAATCTTGAGCATTGAACCTGAATGTGAAAAAAATAAACGAGAGGTATTACGTTTATGTACTTATGGGTACATAAATATTCCTAAATATTATATTATGCCTTCATTTTGCTTTCTTTTTGGAAAGAAAACTAATTTTCCTTGGTTGAGGACCTTCATCACTGATAAACTTAATTTCTCTTTGAAACTATATAAAAAAGTTATAAACTTGGCTTTTATTGCATTTTTATAGAGCTCTTTCTTGTCAGTCTTCCAGAGTTTGTGTTTCAGTCAGTCTTTTATTGTGAGAAATTTTGCATGCAGACAGCCCACATCACAGCAAAAATTCAACTTATTTTTACTTTAAATAAAGCCAAGTAAATTGTTTTCCATTTTCAGGTGGTAGAATATTGTGAATAATTTTATAACTTTGTTCTCTACATCTAATTTTCAAAATACTGATTCCCATATTCATGGGTAGTATTCACTACACAGAGTCAAAATCTTGCCAAAGGTATAGAGGTGTCTTTGGCTTGCTTTCCAAATCCTAAATCCTAAATTTGTTTAACATTGTAGAAGTAGGGTTTATTTATGGTATATAAATGTATTATTCTTCCCCATGCAAACTGTGCTTCTGCAAGTAGATCTGTAATCTGCAGTGAACATAATTAAATTGATGGGACTCCATACAGGGATCAGACTCTGGATACAATGCCAATGTAGAACTGAGGATTTTAAAATTCTTTTTACTCAGCAGAAAATAAAAATAAATATGTTTTTCTAATGTTTTACATATTTGTGGGAATTAAAAGAGCAAAATTTTGTCATAATCCTTGTTTTACTTATTGCTTTTCTTATGGGTAAAATATTGTAGTCTGTTATTCAAAGTTATGTTGAAAACTGAGATAATTTATGTCTATACAAATGTCACGATTGTGTATATGAGTTTTAGATATTCACACTGGGTATAACTTTGATATGAGAATGAAATTTGTATCAAACATTTTTCTAATACAAACTCTATAGTTTTTTAAAAGACTATTTAATCTGTACATACATTTGAAACAAAAAATGCCTTTTGTTTTCTTACAACTGTCACTTTAAAATGTATTACATTTATACATTCTTCCTGTTCATCCAGTGAAATTTCCTTGCTGTTTTTTCCATCAACAGAAAATTTCTGATTGGTAGCTAAAATACTGATTTCCTCCAGAAAACAGTAAGTAAGAGAGTGTTAGGGATTGGCAGAAATGCATTTACTTTATGTTTCTCTCACCACAATTTAACTGTGCTAGCACATCATAGGCTTTTCAAAAAAAAAAAAGAATAGACTCTCTCACAGAGTAGGTGACTGGATAGATGTTGGGGTATGGTGTCAAATCTTTTACCACGTACGGCATAAAAAAAGGTTACTAATTGGAACACACAAGTCCCCACTTGCAAACTTTGCATGGTTTGTACCACGTCAGAATTCCTTTTGCGTCCTTCTTTAAATGAATCCCATGACTGGTTCTGCAAGTCAGAACTAACAAACCCCGGTAGGGCTGGGCAAGTTACCCAGCGCCTACTTGACTTCGTTAAACTCTCCATATTCTCGAAAGTGTTTGAATGTCAGCTCTCATTTCAGTATGCGAGAAAACTACATCTGTTCCACACACAACAGCAAGGTATATGCAAGAACAAAGTAAAAGTAATTAGAAGTGAAATTTCGAATAAGGGAGTCTTTTTAGTACAATACTTTAAATGCATTTTCCTATATATTATAACAGCAAATAATAAAATATGGACTGAACGCTAACAACTTGGGCACAATTATAGATTGGGAGCTGTAAATGTTAAATGTTAATTCAGAATGAGAATCAGGGAAGTCAGAATTACAAGTTCAGCTGGAGAATATTTCTAAAACATCTACATTAAAAAAACGATCTAAAGACCTAACAAGTTTCAATTTATACACTAAATAATCACTGCATAGGAAGAAGGACATGTTTAACAACAAGAACTGTCACTTTAAACTTATAATTTAAATTTTTGATAGTTTCCTAATAGCATTTACCTAAAAATATGTTGCAGCTTTGGGTCCCCATTTTTACCACAATAGAAGATTGTCTTGTCCTGGCAGGTGAAAGAGATTGTAGAATAATAGGTCTTTTATGTTTATAATATAAAATATCTTTTTTTTTTTTTGCCATTTGTAAAATGTAGTAATAACATTTAGCAAACATGTTAACAAACTTTGGTTATGTCCCAGATACAAATGGAGCTAGGCAGGTTAATCATCATGATTTCCATGTAGTTTGGGATCCAATTGTCCTTTTTGCTTTTGAAAGTCTTCCCTTTGAAAGTAAAATAACAACGCTGTATATAGGTTTTGTGATTATAATGAGAGGAAATGAAAATTCCTGACTGCTAATAAAGGTGGCAATAGTTGTAAAAATCAGAACAGCACTGCTGGGCAAGGGCTGCTATACAGTGTTTCCATGTACAGTAGCAATCCTGTCATTTCAGATTTATACTACAGAAAACTACTGCTGTCCTAAGAGAGCATTTTCCCATCCTTTTTTCACTATAGAGGGACAAAAGGAGTGTTCAGGATGTCTCTAAAGATCTACTTATTGCCAAGGGTCGGTGCACTAAAATTTAAGAAAAATCTTAAAAGATTTAGACTGCAATTTCTGAAACTGAAGTATTATTGTATAGAAATTGCATTGTCAAAAGTAGTATTATATAGAAATTTACTTCCGTACTGCAGTTTGTCTACTTTTCCTCCAAACATCGCAAAAGCAATTTAAAATTTAAATGCACCAAAATGTTTTACAAAAGATTTTGAACTATTCTGTTATTTGAGCAAAGACCCTGGCAGCACTGGTGGAATTTATTTTATGTACTGTTATAGTTTATACTTTTTCATTGTATAATTTGTTTTATTTCAACTACAACTCAAACAGTATCACAAAGGAAGGTATGAATAAACATGAACTTGCGATGTTGCAACTGAGCACAGGAGTGTAATGATGGTAAATTTTTCCCTACAAATCAGCTCCTTCCAAGAAGCTTTAAGTGTATGATTTCCTCCACAGAACTCAAACCAAACCACTGATAGTATGTTATTAAAATGAGTAGCATGCCTGCCTCTGCACCTTACAGCATCATCCCCTTATAATTGATTTGTACAATACAAAAGCCAGTATAAAAGATTGCACAGAAAAGAGACTGTTTATGTCAATGAGCTCTGCAAAAGGATAAGCATGTGTTTATGCAACTTTCTCAGTCAGGGAGTTGGTTTGCAACGCTCCCTTATGCATTGTATCCTTTATTGTTCATATTTCAAAGGCCTTTTTTCAAAATTCTAAGCAAATTAAAAACTTAAATTATTATCCCAGTTGTAGAAATGGAGAAATTGAAGTATTGAAGCTGACTGTCAAATCAGTGTTTACTATGAGAAATAGGATTAGATTTCATGTCATCACTCCAAATCTTGCACCCAGTCTTCTGGGACTGACTACCTACCATAATGTGACATATGCTCATGTGCTTGGTTTTAAGTGATTAATACCCAAGGAAGAGCAATTTCCTGAATATCAGGCAGATTACTAAAAATTTCTTAAGGATAACTCAGACATTGAAGATAAAAGACTTAACATTTCATGTTACAATTCTCATCTTTACTATTTCTCAGGCATGCTCTGATTCATCTCTCTTGAATACTTCATATACTGTAGGTTAACTTTAAATTTCTATCATGACACCAACAATTTGCCAAAACAGCAATTTCCCTTCACACTGAGTATTGCTAGCTCTTAAATCAAATCTATACTGTCTGCTTCCATCCCTGCTCTCTGCCTCAATTATTATTTTTCTGAAGATAAGAAAATCCCGTTTTTACCACTGGAGAGCCAGGCTGCTTAGGTCACAAGATTCTCCTCTTGGCTTAATCTTTGAGTATGAATCATGAACTTTCCCTAATAAGTACTGGCATTCTTCAGATGATCAGGCTAGCTTACTAAGGCTTCCAGAGCTTTCCACATTAATTATCACCATGTTTAAAGTATCAAAACGAGTAGATGATTAAGAATTATTAGACTATAAGTTTTTTATTCTTAATTTTCCTTTCTGTCTTCTGTTTCTCACTCTTACATGGGTTGATACTGTAAATGGCAATGATACGCTCAGTTGAAAGAGAACAAAATCTGAAAAAGATGATGAAAAAGATAAATCAGACTGAAAAATATCTATGTGAAAAATTGGAAACAAATTCAGCTGCTTTCTACACTACATGGCTTCAAAGTAAGCTATAAGTGCCCATGACTCCAGTTCAGAAAAAGCTTTTTTCTCACATTTAATATAAAAAAATTGTGAGATAACCAGTAAGCCTCTACTCTGCAAATGGCTTATAAGCCCTGCAAAAGATTCACTCTACTGCGAAGTCATAGTAAATGCCATGCGATTAAATAAGCATTCTGTTAAGAAATAAATAAAATGAAGACCCTAAAAAGAAAAAAGAAACTATCTCTTAACACTTGAAAGTGGAAACAGAATATTCCCTCTAGATTTAGAGTACAGAAAATTGCTGATAGAAGACTGGACTCTGCTAAGTACTTTAAATCTGGAAACACCAAGATCCTGGGCACTTCAGGAAAGATTTTATATTGATGCACCAAATTTAGATACTAAATCTAGTAAAAGTAGAACAAATATGAACCTATTCTGTTTAGCTACCAACAGTATTTTTGTATCTTTTACCAGGATTAGTACATCTAAATAAAGAGGAAGTAAATTCCTCGGTGTTTTAAGTGCAGCACAATATGACAGGATAAAAGTATATTTAATAGTTGGAAAAAAGAAGGTTTGTACTTAACTGACAGTTAATTAAACAATGAGTATATATGGGCTTATTATATATGTATGAATAACAGGACATACCCAAGTTATATTCAAAATCACTTGGGAACTTTTATGAAGACAAAATATTTTTACAATAGCAGTGATTAAGCCTGAAAATAAAAGCAGAAAGTCCTGATAGGAAATAAGAAGTGAGTCAAAATCACCAGGTGTTACTCTCATGTAGTTTAAGAATGCAGTCAAGAGGAAAAGAAGAAACAAGATGAAAAGAATAATTCTAAGACACATCTTTAATATTATTTCCAAAGCTGACAAATTCGAGAAGAATACTACTAAAAGTAGTATTAAATAGAAAATGCTTCTTTGAGCACTCAAAAGAATGAGTACTCAATACTTCACTCAAGTGAAGTAACATTCTAGTTTATTTTTCTCAGAAATATAAAAATCCTTTGAAATAAAATTTAGATACTGTGTTTAGATATTTACAAATTTAAAACAATACACAAAGGTTCAGTACAACCCTTTTTTGAGGCATGATTTAGTGACATACTTGCACAAGTGAGCGGCTGAACCCAAGTCTTCTTTCCAAGGGCTTGCATAATTTAGCACCAAAGTTCAGGAAATTACTGTTGTGGACAATGACTTTTAAGTCATACCAACCTGATTCAGTAAACTGAAGACACAAGGGACTGAGCATTGAATTTAATATTTGTTATGTACTTAATTGGATAAACAGCATCTTTCTCCAACATGAAGGTGTCTCTGCAGAAAGAGTAAAACTTTCTGTAGTTCTATTAATTGTTTTTCTAACTGAGTACACAATACAAAAGCTGTGCAGAAGATCTAGCATGGATAGGTAGAGATCTATGTCATCTCCGCTTTTTAAAAAAAAAAGTTTCAATCTCTGCTTTAAAAAAAGGTTTCATAGAGAAGGGGGCTTACTCAAATATTATTTATCAGAGATAAGCTCAAGCCACTTAAGTGAGAGCCAGACATACATAAGGAACAGTTCTGGAACAAAAATTTAATGTGTTATTTCCAGACTTGGTGAAAAACACTTCAAAGTCTTATAAACACTTCAGAACATCATGCAAAATTTAAACTAAAATTTTAGGCTACTGCTGTCATGAGTATTTAGAGAAGTTTAAAGTTTTCCAGAAGCCGTACTATTCAACTGTTAATGCTTTTTGTCCTGTTTCTCATTACCTCTGAAAATACTTTAATTTGTTTTGTTTTTATGGAAGTATACAGATGTGCAGAAACCCTGTTTAACAATTCATATTTTGAAAAAACCAAACAAACCTCTAAAGCTCTGTGTTCACAAAACACAGCATAACATCTTAACCTAATAAAGTGTTGCCCTACTTTCTGATTTGCAGACTGCGAAATAGGAATTTAAATATTCTACTTCAGCACTGGGGCAAAATTACATCCTAAGACAAAAAACTTTTTAAAAGTTATCTTATCTGGGTACTCCTTCCAATCCTACAATGGAAACTGTAGAATAAGAAACTGTTACCAGACATGATAATGTACATGATGTGAATTAGTAATGGGAGCCATATTCAATTACTATTGTACAATAGTATAAGTAAGTGGAAAAGACGACAGAAAAGAAACTATTTCCAATGTTTGTTTCTTTTAGATGAAATGAACTTGCATAGAACACAGAGTTACCAAAATGAACTAAAACTATAAGGTCAGAGTGCTGGCATGGCATGCTGTTACAAAGAATCTGTCTGTTTATGTCTTCCATATGCTGTACAAACATAAAAATAACAATGATTCTGAGCAAAAAAATACAGATTTCATGTATGAAAAGTTATTGATAAGCTATTTTCAGGTAGCATTAAAAGCAAAGATGATAAAAATACAGGTCAGAATATAGCAGAAGTGAGACAATTTTGAATGCTAGACAGGTATACAAATTATTTCCTAAAAGTTCTGTTGATTACTATTAAGCATGTCATTCTTTATGACTCATCTTTGCTCAGATAGCTCTATCATGAACCCAGTGCAGATTCTTCATTATTAATTCTTCATATTCTCTATGTATGACTAAATGAAAGTATAGAAAACTAGCAATCTGAATTGTAAAATTTGAAAAATTATGCTCTTCTGTCAAGTGTAGATATATATATATACAGGGCTTACGACATCTTTCTCTTCAGTCGGCAGTTACTTCTGTTATTTGTTTTGTTTAGTCTCTCAAAGGGACAAGGGAAGAAGAAGAATATATTTTCTCTGAAAAATACTGCTTTTAATATATCATTCCACTTAGTATATGCAGTGATCAATAGAAATTAACTTTATGGGGCAGGCAGTAAGTCAAAAAGGCAACAACGATTAAACAATGACGTAAGTCACAAGTACTGTAGGCAGGTGTTCTCTGTCTTTCTACCCTAAGGGTTTTCTATATACCTATTTTTTTATCTTATGCATGTAATACATTTTAATATATAAGTTCAGCCATGGCAATTATGTAAGTTTAACATTCAACACTTATCCCTTTAAGCTGTTTCCTGTCCTTCAAAGCTGTTCATGATCTTCATTTAGCTACCTTATTTATTATCGAATAATGCATACATATATGCAGAATTCTTACCACATCCCACCACTGTTTACAAATTCAAAAAGCAACTGCGTTAATTGTTTCTTCATAACACAGAATGCAGCATGATATTTTTATGTACCACTAGGAAAAAAAAAAAAAGATAAAGAGGAAATGAAGCATGGGAACAGAAAAACAGAATAATAAGAAATGAAATCCAAGTTTCTAATGCAGCGATGTAATGCCAAGAAACCGCTCCAGAGAAACTGATTAACTGCCAGCTTTTCTACCTGTTGCCAAGAAAACATTGTCGTGTTCACTGATCCTGTAATTAAACTGAGTGTGTTCTGAAACAACTTCTTCTAAATTGTGCCATCTTCTGTAAAGGGGAAGGGAGCTTCATTCCTGTAATACACCAATAGAAAGATGGTTCTTCTCTAAAAAGTAGGTAGAAGGGCAAGCTTGGCTTAATCATGTACACATGTTCTTTAAAGAAAAAGATTAACATTTGGAAAGAGAAATCTTGTTGCCTACAGAACTTGCTGGGAGGCACAGAACTATAATTTGCATCATTCAAAATACTAATGTACAGGGCAAAAAAAGTCTTAATTGCTATTCTTGAATGTCCCATAATACCAGAAGGCTTGCTGGCTCCTGTTGTTTTCTTCATAAAAATTTATAAAGTGAGTTCTTAATTCTGGTGTTTTGTAGTATTTTCTTGCTAAGAGTTTTAATATTTAAGTTATTACAATTACCCATGCTAGTCAAGATATTTGTATACAAATATGTCAATAAAACATCAGATCACATCAGTATACTGCTCCTCCCACATTTTATCTTGTTCAACCCAATCTTGTTTAACCAAGATTTCGTAAAGGCTGACTATATTCTCTTCACCTCCACTGCAGTCCTCTGGTATATTCTTGTAAAAGTTTATTTTACTTCAGACTTTTTTTCTCCATTCCTCACGCTTTTACTTTGACAGGTTAATGAAATGCTGGCTTTACTTAGTTGAATCATTCTTTGCTATGTGGCTGGTTGTGCTAGACAGGACAGTGGCCCTCTCAGACATTAGCCCTTACAGTCCTTATTGTATCAAGAAAGGTCTGGATCACCTAATAAAAGTGTGAGAAATTACAGCTAGTCACCAAAGATGTCAAGTCAGCATCTCTCACATGTGCTAGCTGGTATAAAATTTGAGCTAGTCTGTTTGTTGCTTATGAACAATCCTCTCTTCAGGTCAATGAAGAAAAATGTACTAAGTACCACACTTCCAATCATACCCAAAATTTATCTTATGGACTCAGGGTCTGTCTGCTGCAGACATAACCAAACACAGTTTTTCTTTCTTGTGCTGGCCAGAGGTTTATCTGATGTCACAGAATAGCCAGAGCTAAGAATATTCAGCTCATAATGCATTTTAGTTGTGATCCCTTTACTCCTCTTCATTGCTATACCTCTTCGACAGAGAGGAACTTGAGGGCAAGCAGAGCTGTTGCTTTTGTTTGGAGCTAAGCTGAGAAACCTTGTGTGTCAGGAGTATTCTATAACTGTCAATAGCATCTATAACTGAGATAGCATCAGCTCCAGCCACTGAGTGACTCCAAGCCAGAGAGCTACTTCCAGAGGCAACTCAGACTTTAGGAAGGCTGAACCCTGAAAAGTTACTTACTCTGAAAGTAACTTTCTGGTGATGACACAAAACCTTAAGATGACTACACTAAAAATTTACATACCAGTACCTACAGTTATGTGGGATGAGATATGGTCTGTGAATCACCAAATTAAGCTATGTTAACAGAAGAATACTTCCTCATTAGTGTTACGGAAGTATTTTTCAACTTTTCATAAAGATTTTTTTTGTTCTCACATAAAATCTTCTGGAGTCCTCAACTCCAAACATTTCTTTTATCTGTGGTGTTCTCAATATCTTTTTCTTTGATCCTCTTCGTCACGTACAGCAATAGCAACTGTCAGAATGTGCAGGTTTAGAGCTGACAGATTCGCTCTGGAGTGAATAGCTGAGCATAGCTGGCACCCACACTGCACTTCATTTGAAGGTGGTGAGTTGCTTTGTTTTTTTTCCTGTTTTGGCTTGCTTAGCTGACGAGTAACGTATCAGAGTCATTCACCAGAGAGAGAAGTCTGCTGCTAATCTACGTCCAAAACAAACTCAGAAGCTGAGCCAGGTCACTCTTACTTTCCTGGCTTGAATTTGTCCTGCTTTCTATTGCTGAGGATATCAGCAACATCCACTGATATCAGTGGATATGAATATGCCTAGGTGGCACATTAACGATCATTGCTTCTATTCCTGACACCAACTAAGTAATTCTTGTAATTCTAAGCCAAACTTTGCTTTTTTGACAGTTTGTTTAGCAGAGAATGAACAGTTAGCTGTTGGTGCTGATTCATTCTTCATCACCTGTTATTTCTCAAGCTGTCAGCAGTGACTCCAAATGCAACTCTCTAGATTTTTCACTGCTGAGCAGTTCCACTTGGTCTGGACCAAGTAGCAAAAAATTAACCAGTATTATGTCTCATTACCTAATCAAACACTTTTTTGTAACCCATTCTGACCTTTGTGAGTACAAAATACTAATAGGACAACTGCCAGGATGAATGCCCCGATAAGTAAATGTTGTGAAGCTGCCCTTTTTGGACATCCCTGAGATTATGATTCTATAAGTCTCTTTGGTAGTAGCATGCCTTAGGTGTTCCCCAAGATCTCCACAGAGTCTTTCCTGCCTTTTGTTTATGGGCTTTATCTTCTGTTTGGCTGTGGGTTTTGCAATGTTATTTTTCAGGTGGATGAGTTCCCCAATACAGATCCGTACTAGCCCATGGGTAGTTATGCCAGCACAACACAGCAAAAGGGGTGGCATGAGAATCAGGATGAACAGCAGGAGTGGAAATCATGAATTCTATAAGCTTGGACTAGCACACAGTTGTTGTGTGTGTCATCATGACCTGAATTCAGTAAAGTACTCAAATACTCCATAGTAAGAGATAGAAACCATATTCTGTAAAAACATGTACGTCTTAAAAAATGTGCTTCACAGGACACTTGATTTGCAAGTATAAAGAAACCAAGCCACAGAGTTTTTTAAAAGATAACTGGTGTGGAGGTGCCTAATTCAAAAGATATTAACAGTTCTGAAAGGCTAACAGGAATGGGCAAACAAACAGTAGTAAACTTGCTTAAAAGGCTATGGCAAAATTACCGCTTTTCCTTTTTCATAACAGCATGATATAGTCTATTTCCAGAATCTTATAACATTCAGATAATTTTCTGTATAACCCCTGTAGTTGAATTATTTATACTTAAACATTTAAGTTTGTGTTTTTCCTTATTAAATTGTATCTTACATTTTTCAGACTATTTATTGAATTTGTAAAGGCTATTCTAATTTCTAATCCTGCCTTTCAGCATAGTGGGAACTCCTCTCAATCTTGTGAAACTTTAATAATTATAGTCTAACATCCAATAATTATTATATTCTAACATCCAATTCCGGCACCCAAGACTAGGGTATAGGTGCAAGGTTATACCTGTACCTGTTCAAAGGAGACTATATTCTGTAAATAGTATGCTTTCAGCAGCCCTTGCAGTTGTCATCAGGAGAGCTAATAAAACTGGCTAGCAGGCAGAGCTCAGCCTCTTTGAGCTATTGCTTGTAACAGACATCTCATCTTATATTTTTGTCTTTTCTTGTGCCTGCCCTGATGATAGGAATCTCAACACATTAGTAAGGATATATATGAGAAGCCACTATCTTTCACAGAGGCAACACATTGCCAGTAAGAAGCATCTTGTCTGAGATGTAACATCTCCCAGCTTGCACCAGGTTCTTAATCCCATAATTTGGAGGGGTACATTCAATCTAGCATACAGCCCTTAATGTTGCCAATGTATGACCTAGATTGTATTTCCCTAGATAGTTTATGAGAATGCCATCTGAGACATTTTCAAAAGCCCTATTAAAATATACAACTCCTACCGCTACAAGAGCTGCTACCCTGTTGTAGAGGGAAATCAGACTTGCTTAACATGGTTTGTTGTTGATAAATCCACCCTGTTACTCACTTGCTTATCATCTGGATGACTGCAAATAATTTTTATTAGTTTATTCTACATTTTAAAAATTGTTTTTCTAAACTTCTTAGTGAAAAAGAAGTGAGCTGGATTCCTGAATGAAAGAAATATTTGCAGTCAAGCTACAGGAAAATTCACCTGTTCTTTGCAGTTTGAAATGGTAAAAAGATACCTAATTTCATCAAGTTTAAAAAGTCTTTTAAAATGGATTTGTCTCTTCATTTTTTTTCTTGATATTACATTGTCTTTATCATGCATGAGTACCCTTTTACAGCTCCATCAGAGTAATTTCTGTAGCAGCTTTGTGTTCCATTGTCTCCTTCCTTTTGACTGTCATCCATGACATTAAATTTATTATCCTATTAATAACCATTTAAAAATCCATTTTTAAAATATGGTATTAATGGCATTGTTATTAAAAATTTGCTGTTCAAATTGCTAATCTTCAAAATGGTTAAGAAAAAAATAATACATAATCAGCACATGTCTAAAATCCATTGCAATAATACTATCCCATGGTTTATGAAAACTGTACTTTCTATTCCCTTTACAGCTCAACATGACTTAAAAAAAAAAAAAATCATGAGCTTTTGATTCTAAGGCATGTTTGATAATTCAAAAATATCTGGACTTCAGAAAAACTTTGCAACAGCTGAAATTGTCTTTGAGACTGACGGCCACACCAAGCTTTTGTAGAGTGGTAGAGACATTAAATCACCTTTATGTGAGCTGGGTTGCATATTAGCCATTCTTTTATTAGGCTTATGGGTTAAAATGCATTGCTTGATGCAAAGAATTTTGCATCAAGATTTCTTTTTAACTTCAATCCACAGGTTATTGAGACTAAAACTGGTTTTTCTTCTGTGGGTTTTTATTTTATGTATTACCACATATGCTATTTGGAATATAAAAGTAAGAAGTGCTTTTTATATACTCTACTCAAAAGCATTAGTTTATAAGAAAAGATTTGACTTGTAGTGTATAGGTTAGTTCAACTGCTTTCTTAACCACATTGATTGTGAAATGCTGAACTCAAACCAGCTCACACAGGATTTGTTTTAATTTATCTCTGTTGGAAGAAATAAAACATATCATTTAAGCCAAATTCCAGTGCTTTGCTCTGTGTTTTACTAGTGCATGCCATCTAAAATGTACTAATAATGCCAAAAAATAAAACACTGAATGCTCCTCTATTTTTCCATCCATGTATCATTTTCTCATTTTGGTAATCAGGCTCTAAAATGATGGTAATTGAAATAATGCAAAACATAAGTTTTTGAAAGTTATCCCTTAGTACAGACCTTGACTACCTTTGTAGTGAGGGGTTTCTTTGTATCTACATAAAAAAAATGCCTTGGGGGTTTTTTTATGCCCTACCTACAACTCCCTTATTCTTACTAAAGATTCAGATAAAAAACTGTGGTGTTCTCCCCAGATCTCCTGTTAAATATGACAAATGCATTTCATCTGTTTAGAAAGATGAACATGCTTCAATTATGAGAAAGCAATATTGGCACATATTTTTTTAGACCTGAATTACAACAGATTAACTATTACATTTATAAAGATTTCTGGACTGTTACAGTAAACGCTTTGCTCAATGGATTTAGATGACAATTTACTAAGTAAATCTGCAGGCTCATTCAATTACATTTTTAAAGTGAATTACAGAAACAAATATGTGGAATTCTTTCTGGACAGTCCAAAGAAAATGGTTTTTCTTTTTTTAGTTGCTACCACATATGCATATTTCACATGGGCTTTCTAAAGAGGACTCTGCCTTCATAAAATATTAATTGGAAGATTTTCTCAATGCTATCAGTGTACAAAAACAAGGCAAAAGAAGCAGGACCATTTCTGTCATGATTCAGGTGAGATTAATTTTCTGTAGATATGCAGGAAAAGTTGTTTGTCTAAATCTACACTCTGGGGAAAGAGATAGAAGGCAGAAAAACTGGTTTCTGGAAGTGCCTACTTCTTGAGAGAAAAAAAAATAGTTCCTGGGGACTGTCTCTTGAGAGACTTTAGAGTAACTGAGGCTCAACAGCCAAATTTTGAAAGGGTTTTACTCAATCCCCTCGTCCAGATCATTGATAAAGACATTACAGGGAACTGGCCCCAGTACTGAGCCCTGGGGAACACCACTTGTGACCAGCCGCCAACTGGATTTAACTCCATTCACCACAACTCTTTGGGCCCAGCCATCCAGCCAGTTTTTTACCTAGCAAAGTGTATGCCCATCCAAGCCAAGAACAGCCCATTTCTCCAGGAAAATGCTGTGGGAAACAGTGTTAAAGGCTTTATTAAAGTCCAGGTAGACAACATCCACAGCCTTTCCCTCATCCACTAAGCAGGTCACCTTGTCATAGATGGAGATCAGGTTAGTCAAGCAGGACCTGCCTTTCATAAACCTATGCTGACTGGGCCCAATCACCTGGTTGTCCTGTACATGCCACATGATGGCACTCAAGATGATCTGCTCCATAACCTTCCCTGGCACTGAGGTCAGACTAACAGATCTGTAGTTCCCCAGATGCTCCTTCCGGCCCTTCTTGTAGATGGGCATCACATTTGCTAACTTAGCTTACCAAAAAATTGCTGAAAAGGTTAGACTCATATTCTTCACAAGTAAGGAGTTTTCCTTAACTTTAACATTAAAACTTTTTCATTAGGAATATACATATAAAGTACCCAGCACAGTACAATTGTGATTTTAAATGTATATAAATAAATGAAACCAAAATTATTGGCAACAGTAATACCATGTTTCCACAGTGCTAGGCTTGTGCACAGAAGTTTAGAAATCTCACATTACTTCTCATATTAGTACTGTAGAATATTAAAATGGCTCTGCCCATTACTACAGCCACATTTTTAGTCTGGTTTGGTCTGCTGCCTTACAACTCTGCATGGTCCCAAACAGAAATTTCATAGTCTATATAAGTTCCTTTAAGAATTGCACTTCCTTTCTGGTATTTTAGAACTTCAGGACTACTCTTGTTTGTTTTTAAATCACAAAGCTAAAAATGTTTCATATACTCTAATGTCACTATTTTATCAATAAAGCTGATCAAAATCAATATGCCAGGAAGCCAGCAAATCTGCTTTTAAGCACTAATATACCTCTGAAGCCTTAGGTGTTATTCCTGGAAATTACATTCTTGTGTGACAATAGTGCTATTTTAAGATGCACCACCTTCTGAAGGTAGCCCTGAACTGATTCAAGACAATAATTGTGATTATTTATATAAGTGCTCTAAAAGGTACCCAACTATCCTCACCTTGTCCAACTGTACCCATTTAAACTAGTTTCTCTTCATCTTTCATATAACACAGCTAGTTCCCTACTGATATTTTCTTGCTGCTTTTGTAAACTTCTGACACTTTTTTTTTGCTGTTCTATTTTCTTCTTGACAAGAGTAGCTCCTTTATTCTGTTTGATAAAAGCAGAATGCTATGACTAATAGTGCATGAGTTTAACTGCATTCCCAGAAATACCAATTTCAAGGACTTTTATATATTTATTTGATAATGATGTATATTAATTTGATAATATACTAACTTCTATGCATATTTCATGTGTTCAAGAACAAGTAAGATTTCTAGTAAAGAAAGTGGATTTAACTACATGATGTGAAAATTGCTAACAGCTGGAGGAAAGGTGCAGTAGTGGCAACTGGCCATCATAAGACAATGCAGAAACAATGAAGAGGCAGGTAGCAGGTATCTGTCCAGAGACAGATGCCCTTGAAGTACAGAAAGCCACAAAATAGTAACAGGACAGATAAAGAAACATAAATGGATTTTAAAAACAAAATTCCAAGCACTGTTGTTTCAGGATACACACAAGGTAGAAAACCGTTGATAAATCATGTAGACAAAACAAAAGTAATTAGATAAATATTAATAATATATCTATCTATTATAGTAGCATTTTATAAAAAGGGAAAATAGGTCCCCCAAAAAAATCAACCAAAAATATCAGCATGACTGTCCTATGAAGTCTGAGGCTGAAAAGTGATCTGAAGAGACTATACATCAACATTTTAGATTTTGTGCAGCAAGCTTACAATGCAGATTCTGATGGCTGAGAAGAAAATACACAGAACTAGAACACTGAAAAGCTTGTCCTGCCAGACAACGTGAAGAGTAAGAGAGACAGGGAACAGCTGTGCCAAATGTTAATTGCCTATATGTTGAACATAAAAAAGGGCAGATGAGTATACCTACTATAGATGCTGCAATGGTAAATAGTCTTCAGCTTGTGCAATACAGCGCATGTAGCCATCACCAAACCTTGAAGATGGAAGCCCATCTATTTATGCTACCATGTCAGACAACAAACTGAAACAATCGAGGCAGGTGCTTGTACTGTTCTGCTATGCGGTAACAGCCCAGGGCAGATAAATAGGCCTGGGGCAGAAAAGTAGGGATGGTAATCTCAAACAACCATTAGCAAGATTTACTGCATTGTATTTAGCATAGCTTTTATTTCAAAGTAGCCTGAATATATCGAGGGACATACAAACTGAGATTATGTAGTACTTTAGTCCTGGAAGTCTTCCGAACCCAAATGCATCATTTCCTCCCGAACTATGTGGGTTAGGTTAGACAAGACAATTATCTGCCTAAGAACAGGATAAGCTACAGGGCATGGATCAGCTTGTGCAGCAGCTCATGCTTCTGAAATTTGCTAGTGCCAAGCAAGTCACTAGGAATCACCTTGCTGAATTCACGAAGGTGTAAAAAAAATCTTCCTGCTGCTCTGAGAGATCAAGATAGAAAAAAAGTGTCAAAAATCATCCTTTTATATGCAAACAGTAGTTTGCTAAAACTGTAAGATAATAAGAGCATACCGTGATTTAAAATGGTTCCAGGACTTCTTTGGATTGCTGGGAGTAACTTTGAGCTCTGATTTTTTGAGTGCCAAGTCAGTATTTCTCAGTTAGCATTCCTGATTAGAGTTACGGCTTTATTTTATTCTGTTTTTACTTTTTTGATCTCTCCTATCTGGGACAATTGTAGTTTGTGAGCTTCCAAGGATGAAGGGTTTATTTCTTTCTCTCTCCCAATTCTTGTGTGAGTAGGACAAATTCTTTGGGAATGAAAAGAAGCTATTTGGCCTATAAAACTTGCCCTTTTTTGGTTCTGTCTTTCTCACATGATGTCATGCAGTTATTTTTCTGAATTACTTCAATGTGTTTACCTCAACAAGTATGCTATTTTATTATTATTGTATTTTTCATCTTTTTAAAAGGAAAGTTCCACCCTTTCATTTAAAACCAAAACAAAACACCACAAACCCAACTCTTTTTCCCTTTTGTTTTTTCATAATATCTGGGAGATGTATTATAAGGAATATATAAGATGATAAGCACTACATGTGCTCTGTAAAAATCAACTCTCTGTCTCCTGCTACAACTTCTGTATTGAGAATCTCTGATAACACAAAGCTGATTGTTAATAATTAGCAGGCATCTTATACAATTTTAGTCTTACAGTTTTTCTGTTATTGTCACTATCTCTCTACTCCATTATACTATGTCATTGTTAATACAAAAGTATGATTTTGACACAGTTATATTAGTAGGAATTACAGAAAGATTCCCTAAGAGAAAAAAATTAAATTTCCTAAAAGAAAAGATTCAAAACAAAGGGAATTCTAAAGTTTCTCTAAAATGAAGATTTCTGTGTTAACTGGAAGTATACAAACACAACAGACAATTCCCTCTCATCTGGCTTCATAACTGAAGGGAACAAATTCCAGATTGCTAAAATGGAATTTTGGATTGCTAAAATGGAGTTTAGCAATCTGGAGTTTGGAACAGCAATGTGGGATAGCAAACCTGAATCTGATAAGGAGATAATTCATGACACTGACTGCCTTTCATGCCTAGCTTCTTGGTAAAACAATTTTTATAATCTGATTGTTGGCTTCTCAGTATTAAAATAACTGTAAAGTATTTCCTGAGAAGCTTGAGGAAAAGCACTGTGCTTCTGTCATAGCACTTTTTCTCTACTAGTGAGAATTTATAATAGTATTTTGTCCCTTGAGAATATATTTAATTTAAATAGCTATTGTGTATACATTCTGCTACGTTATGGTGGATACAATCAGGAAAAAAACTAAACAGCACAGCAAGGTGTCACTGAATCTATGTCAGTAGCAGTTCTGAACTACCAAAGACATGTGTCCTTTCCAAAGCAAGCACTCCATTTATATGGTAAGGCCATTTTTCAAGAGGAAACAACATATATGTAGGTGACTTAGGACAATTCACATGGCTGTAGACTACAATACTGTGGAAAAGAGCTCAACTGGAAAGAATACCCAAGATGACTCTGCAAATCTGTCCCTAATATGCTCTAATGTACTTTGTAGCATTGCTTTAAAGATGGCATGTGTTGTTTATATAATACTTAAAATCCTTACAAATATTCAGTTACTTTTGGCTTATTTTTCCTTTCTCCACTCAAGTCCTTGATACACTACAGCTGTTCATTTTTAATCTTGAAATTATTTTCATATTTTAAAAATAAATTAAAACCCACACATATTCACCCCACTTTTTGATGTTTCGCACTGTGAAAAACCTATGCAACTCAAATATATCCAGTATGAATTTTAATCAGTTTTGACACCAAAGATATATTCTTCTATAAATTTGATGACTGATGAAATTCTATACTTTTGCAAGATCTCTTAACTAGCTTTTAAATTTGAATAATTTAAAATAAAACCATCTGAATTAAACCAATTAAGCACTTCACGAAATTCTGACTAAGTTTAAAGTAAGTTTTAAAGAAGACTTTTAATTCTTTTTCCATATTCCAAAATCACATGAACAAAATAATGCCCCTCTGTTGGGATCTCTGCTTTCTGAAAGTCTTTGTTTACCTCTGTTATTTGCTGTTGCTTTATTTGTATTAGGAGCACTGGTAATTAAACATGAGAAATGAAATCTTTGCGCTTCTTTCATGTTCTGCAATACCTGTCTAGGAAAAGCCTGGAAGAAATCCACATTAGAAAGACATAAAGGAAAGCTGTCAAAGATTCTGACTAGGCAAAGAAAGGACCCAGAATACCTATTTGCACAACGATTTGCACTGTACAAATGTGGTAAGTGATTCAATCTCTCTGGTTATGAAGACAAATTATGTTGCAACTGCCATTTCTCTCATTCTCTAAGTTCTCAAGGAAATCCAGCCAGCAGGTTAAAATCTAACATTTTACATCACAGATTCTCTGACTGTGGTCTGCAAGAATCAGACGATGATCTATGAAATAACTGCAATTTTTTGTGGGTTTTTGTTTGGGGTTTTTTGGGGGGTGTTTGGTTTATTTTTATTTTTTTTTACTTAATGCATTTTCATTGCCATTCATGCAAAAAAACCTCCATTCTGCAGGGAAAACATAAGTAATGGAATTCAACATTTACACTATTTTTATTCATTTCTAAGTCAATGCTTTATGGCAGCAATACATGGGATTGTCTATGTATTTCTTTTTTTTCTTTTTCCACTAAATTGAGAAATTCTGCTTTATATTTTCTGCATATTTAAAATACAACTCTCTTCCTCACTACCATAAACTACCATCAACATACAAAAAACTGCTTCACTTCTTATTGGAATATATGTCAAGCTGTTTGAATACTTATGTTGTGGAGTAGGGGGGTCATGGAATAATTACTAAATTGAATTTTAAAAATATCAAAAGTACAGAAGCCCCTACACCCTTTCATTTCCTTTATATTTTTCTAATATATTGACCATAAAAATCAACTGATATAAGTGACAAACTGTACATTTTTAAGTAACATGTTGTGTATTAGTAATTTCATATTTTTAGCTTATAAATAATCTTGCTATTTTCAGGAAATGTGCTGTTACTGAAGAGATGTTTTAACCAAAATATTTATGCAAGACAATTAAAAAGAAAAGTGGCAAATCAGAGCTGATGCCTTTCCTTAGTCTTCTGTAATTTCCAGAATCATTGACTGATAATTATCCATCTATCTTAAGTCTAAGACATTCAGCATTCGAAAGGTCATGGAAAAGAGGAGAAGTGCCTGAGGACTGGATGAAAACCAGTGTCACTCCGGTCTTCAAAAAGAGCAAGGAGGACCCAGGAAACTACAGGTCAGTCAGCCTCACCTCCATCCCTGGAAAGATGATGGAACAGCTTATTCTGGGGGCTATCAATAAGCATGTGGGGGAGGAGGTGGTTATTGGGAGTGGTCAACATGGATTCACCAAGGGGAAATCACACCTGACCAATCTGATAGCATTTTGTGATGGCATGACTGGCTGGGTGGATGAAGAGAGCAGTAGATGTTGTCTATCTTGACTTCAGCAAGGCTTCTGACAGCATCTTTTGTAACATCCTCGTAAGCAAGCTTAGGAAGTGTGGATTGGATGAGTGGACAGTGAGGTGGGTTGAGAACTGGCTGAATGGCAGAGCCCAGAGGGTTCTGATAAGCAGCGCAGAGTCTAGTTGGAGGCCTGTAGCCAGTGGTATGCCCCAAGGGTCAATGCTTGGTCCGGTCTTATTCAACATATTCATCAATAACCTGGATGAGGGGACAGAGTATACTCTCAGCAAATTGGCCAATGATACTAAAATAGGAATGGCTGATACACCAGAAGGCTGCGCTGCCATTCAGCCAGATCTTGACAGACTAAACAATTGGGCGAAGAAGAACCATATGAAATTCAGTAAGCGCAAGTGTAGGGTCCTGCACCTAGGGAAAAACAGCCCCAGGCACCAGTACTGGTTAGCGGTTGACCTGCTGGGAAGCAGCGCTGCAGAGAAGAACCTGAGAGTCCTGGTGGACAACAAACTCTCCATGAGCCAGCAGTGTGCTTTCATGGCCAAGAAGGCCAATGGTATCCTAAGGTGCATTAAGAAAAGCATGGCCAGCAGGTCGAGGGAGGTTATCCTCCCCCTCTACTCTGCCCTAGTGAGGCCACATCTGAAATATTGTGTCCAGTTCTGGGCTCCCCAGTTCAAGACAGACTACTGGAGAGAGTCCAGCAGAGGGCTACAAGGATAATTAGGGGACTGGAGCGTCTGTCTTATGAGGAAAGGCTGAGAGAGCTGGGTCCGTTTAGCCTGGAGAAGAGAGCCTGGAAGACTGAGAGGGGATCTGATCAATGCTTATAAATGTCTAAAGGGTGGATATCTGGAGGAAGGGGCTAGACTCTTCTCAGTGATGCCCAGTGACAGGACAAGGGGCAATGGGCACAAACTGGAAAACGGGAAGTTCCATCTGAACATGAGAAAAAACTTCTTTACTCTGAGGGTGACCGAGCAGTGGAAGAGGCTGCCCAGAGAGGTTGTGGAGTCTCCTCTGGAGATATTCAAAACCCACCTGGACGCAACCCTGTGCAACCTGCTCTGGGTGATCCTGCTCTAGCAGGGGGGGGTTGGACTAGATGATCTCCAGAGGGCCCTTCCAACCCCTACCATTCTGTGAACCTGTGAAAATGTTAAGCATTCTCAACTACAATCTTTCATAGGAATTAAAAATTGCTTCACATACCTCAAGGGAACAGTAACCATGTTGCAGAACCTCACTTTTATATGTATGCTAAAATGGAAAAAATGTGAAAAAATAATGAGAAGCCTATCCCACATAACTAAAACTTGACATTTCATAGCAGAGAAGTGAGATGTTGCTATCCTTACTATACTTCATGGTACAGATGTGCATCAAGAGAATTTGAAGCATGAAAGCCTGTAATAACTTCTGTGATTTTGAAGAATACTACGAGAATTATAAAATATAAGACCTATTGATTTAACAGGTTTCAAACACAGACAACAAATACAGACAAGACAATCAATACTTTCAAAAATAAATGTAGTGAAATACAGCTATCTTAGAATCAGCAGCACGACAGAATGCAGACCAGCTCAACAACTCCCCTGGAAGGGCTTCCAGAAGAGCAGGGTGTAAGATCCTAATGTAATCAATAGCTCTATAACATTTTCAACTTTTCCTCATCTACAAGGAAAAAGTGAAGATAGTGTTTCCAACTCTACCATGTTGCAGTGAATTAATCTCTCTACTACAGTTTCCATCTGCCTTTTTCTGGGGTTAATGTTCCTTCTGAGTGCTATTTCTGCTAATTAAAGAGGGTGCACCAGCCTAAAGTGAGCTTTGGTATAGCATGTTAACTACAATGGGTTTTATTTGCTGCATATGAACGGTTCAGTGATGGAATCTCTATTCTTTGGAGGATTCACAAGTAAATACTTCAAACGTGTGTCACAAATCAGTCCACAGATGTTCTCTTTGCTGTAAAGATAGCATCTGCTCTCAACATGTTAGCTTCTGATTGCAATACCGCTGCCACAAAACTCAGATGATTAAGAGTAATGTTTGTCCCAAATGATTTCATATTGTCACTCATACTTAATAATGGACTCATGGAGGAAAAGACGACGGTGGACATGCCCAGCAGTCTGAAGTGAAATACAAGGCAACAGGAAACAGAGAAGAAAACAAAAGGCAAAGGAAGACTGAGTATTTCATACATTTTAGAAACTGGGGGATGGGGCAGGTGGGAATCAATAAATACTCCATCTGTTCAAAAAGAACAGTATACAAAAGACCTTCACAATCCAAACTGCAAGACCATCCATTAATTGTGAATAGTTAAATACTACTAATATATTCCCAAAAGTGCGAAGATCTGGAAAAATCAAAGGTATCATCCTGCAGATTGTGGATGAAACTGTTAAATGTGAAACTACAAGTCAGATTATGCATCTGTAAAATGAAAGTTCAGGTTATTCCACAGCTTATTTGTAAGAACAACCTTAAAAATTAATGCTCACATTAAGAAGCCAACCTTTTACACACTGTACTTTTTTCATGCTAGCCACACCTACAGCTTAGGTCCGTAACTTTTAATGCTAATTCCTCAGAACAAAAACTGGGGGAAACAATACTACAGTTCACTGCTGAGCATGTGAAATTAAGCTGCTATTTGTTAAATTTTAACATACAGAGCTGTGAACTGCAATGACTGCAAAGCTAACATTCCTTGGTTCTACAGCCCTGTTAGGGAACAGGCATTGCCAGCTGAGTTGCAGAGCAGAAAGATAGATACAGTAAACTGTTTAACCAGATTGCCAAGAAATTAATCTACTGGGGCTCTCCAGCTGTGGTCAAACACTTCAGAATCAGCTATGAGTTTTAAATTGTTACTATTTTTACTATTTTTTTGCCATCCTCAAGTCCCTGTAAGTGAAATGGACTTCCTAGGGTAGTTAGGTTCAGTTGAACCACCTTCAACAACAGTTAAAGATGACTGAATTCATTATGCCACTAGGTCTACTTTGAAAGGTACCTGCAGTCTAGTCACCTTAAGATGTCTAAGGGGATAGAGCGTACCCAACAGCTCTGTGGAGCTGGTATGCATGTACTCCATACGGAGAGAGATTATGGGAATAATTAGGGAATAGAATTATCAAAGATTTTGCTGTTAAAAATCTAGCAAGAAGAGCTCGTAATAGTACTGATGCCCAAAAGGGTTAAAACTTGATTAAATATGTAGATTTTTCACAGAAATAACAAAAAGCATATGCTCAGACAGGCCACTTTCCTGCCAACATCAAATCTCAATTCCAAGCTTTTGGGTCATTCCAGTATTTCAAAGGCAAAAGTTGCCAGACCTTTGGGGTTTTTTTATGAGGACAATACAGAACACTGCCTCCTAGCTTAAAACAAACAAACAACAGCAAAAACAACCAACCACACTTTACCATATTTACACTGGAAATACGAAAGATTTCTGTTCTATGGTCTCTCCTTTTTAAAAGTTAATGTATTATTAATGTAAATCATTCTACAAACAAAGAATGGGTCAAAGTTTATTTTCTAAGTTTTTGTTTTCATTTGCGGGGTGTGTGTGTGTGTTTGGTTGGTTGGTTTTTTTGTTGTTGGTTTGGTTTGGTTTTTTTTAAGGATTGCTATGGTATTCAGAATTAGGCAAACTAAGTCCCAGGTTATCACATCTAAATACTTGGTACAGCAATGTAACTTCTAGGAATAGTTATTTAGAATATTTTAATACATGGACCAAGTGTCAAATCAATCCTGCACAATGTGAAGCTTAACATTTCTTTCAATTATATTCTTCATATACAAAAAATATATTTAATGTTATGAGACTACAAGCAGATATAATAAACTGTACACTGCTGTAAAATGTGTTCTAAAACACTTAAAATTGCCTTAGTATTTTTTCTTCTAAATGCTCTATTGTACATTAATTACCATTCTTCACTTTTTGAAACTCAACCTGAAAAGTTTTTAACACTGAGTTTTAGTTCCTATGTACATCAGTCTAGAAAAAATTAAGTAAAGCAATTTAATTTGAAAATGGTCACAACACGACAGTGAAAGTGTGGATCATAGAATCCTAGAATGGTTTGGGTTGGAAGCATATAGAAATGGATTATTCTTAATGCATCAAGAAGTAAGCTGTGATATATGAGGCCTGACGCTGCTTAAGACCTTTATGATGTGTGCAATGTGATCTTTTAAAAAACAAAACCACAAAAACCTCCAAAGAAACTACCAAAATAATACTTCAGAATTATAGAAAATAAGTTTGAAAGTGACTGGTGGAAATCTCTAATCCAATCTCCTGCTCAGAGCATGACTAACATTGAAGTCAGAGCAGGTTTCTCTAGAAAATTTCTAGTTAAGTTTAGATTCCATCCACCCCAGCCTTTTCTGGGGAGAAAAATACCCTCAAGTGTCTCCTTGCATGCTTTGTTCCAGTCCCCATGTCACCTAGGTGATTCGCTGCTGGTCTCTCTCCAGGTTGGGAAGCCCAAAACCAGACACAGGTCTTAGATGTAGCTTTGAAAGTGCTGTTGATGAGGGAAATAATCACTTACCTTACCTTCCACAGAGCCAGTTGTTTCATCACAGAGGCCAACCAGGTTGGTCAGGCACAATTTACATGAGCCTTGTCTTCCGAGACCTGTGTATATTCTCATAAAACTAAGCTATGAAAATGCTGATTATTTTAAATGTTTGCAATCCAATAAATAACATCTATATTAATTTGAGACATACATTATAGGTTTGTTACAGAAAATTTTAAGACACATTCACAACCGTCCTGTCAGTTTATTTTATGAGCAAACACTGAACTGTAAAACAAACCTAGAAAGATACGGAATAGGCTTTTTTTGCATCAGTTTCATGTTTCTGATTCATAATCAATGTGAGATTCTTCTGCTCAGAGAAGTACTGGTCATATCTTTTTAAGATTTATATAAAGCAGCTGCTGGCTTTGTAACTAAGCCTTCTACTTAGAAGTTATGTGGTGTGTCAATTCTCACTTTTCATATTTTATTCCACTCTAACACCTGTTTACATACTCTACACATAAGAAGCAGTCAGGTGACTAAGTATTGCGTGAAATGTCGAATGCCATCAGTACAGCTTGTAGGTAAAACACTCGAAACTGTTAAGACACTACATTTGAAACAGCTTATGTCATAACATGGGAAATCTATCCCTGTACAGAGTATGAATCCTGGTTGTGGTTATGAAATTGCTGTATCATTAAATACCTCAGAGGATGTGAAGTCAACCATATGCTGTTAGGGCTGAGTCATATGTGCCTCAGACATGGGACTCTGGAAAACATCCCACCCTAGCAGCTCCTAGTCAAGAGGGAAAATAAAAGGACAATGGGGTGCCTGAGCCAGACAGCAAAAATAAATCACCCAAACTCTTCCTGCAAGCCAGGGTTTGGAGCTATGGAATTTCCCCAAAAAACGGAAAGGAAGATCAAATGTTATGACTGGACCTCAAAAGCTAAAGCATTTGGAAAACGCCACGAATCACAGAGAGACAGAAAACTTGTGCATGAAGAAGGAACAGTGAGGCATGCTTTGCTAACTGTGCATCAGCCAAGTGAGAATGAAACTGGCTTTAAAATTCTGACACAGACATGCATGCAACATAATTTAGAAAAGTTATGTACAGAAATGGATGACACAGAGCACATAGACTATGCCCAAAACAACATTCAAAACTGTGGAAGGGAAGTATACACAGTATAGTGTTTTCTCAGCCAATATAAAGAATCATTGATTTTATGGAATTTTTACATCTGTGCTTGTCTACTTCAACTATTGCATGTTTCTAAGAGGTGAACTGTAAACCCTGAGCAAGTAAAATGGGGGCTAAAGGAAAAGCTGTGTTTAATCCTTCAGAGAACCTAGGGACACAGATGTCAGCACTCATCCTTGGGGTTAGGGGAGCATGTGCAACTAGCCAGTGAAGTCTCACATTTACCAAGAAACAGAAGACAAATTATCCTGACTGGCAACTAAACCAGAGAGAAACCTGCTTCCAACTCTGATCAAACAAAGCTTAAAGGTATAGGGCTTAGAGAGCTAGAATTGAAACAAAGCAATCCAGTAGATTTGCAACTGATGGGACATTTTCAAGCCTATGACACGCCTATGTTTCTTCTCACTCTTGCATTAGTTGAAAATTGCAGGTCAGTTGTCCAATTTTCACTTTCAATAAAAGTTAACATAGTTATGATGATTTTAGGAAACACTCCATATGGTCATCCTTACAAATGGCTCTTCATTAAATAACTTTAACAAAAGTTGAGCTGCTATTTATTTATCTTGCTAGTCTTCCTATGTTCTTAGCCAAATACCAGAGGAAGATTTCCTGCCTGAAATAACTACTTGTTCCTAATGAAAATGCATATTCTCCAATATACTGTAAAATTACACCCAAGCTACTAAACTGGAAGTTCTGTTTGTAGATATACCAAAAATAAGATAAGGACAACATTCTGAGCTGTTTTCTTAACATCATAGGTAAATAATTCTGTCCTTGACTTCTTTACTCATAAGAATCATTTGACTGCAACTTTTCAGGATAATCATCTGCATTTTCAATATTGTCATCTCCTCTTCATTTTTATGTATTTCTAATGTGTTCTTAGGACAAAAGTATGAGGGTACACTGTCATTGTCGTCTTATTTTCTGGGTGGAGAACCACAAGCAGAAACTTTGGAAATCACACAGTAGTACAATTTTCAAGTTAAACCATGTCCAAATAGCTTTGACTGCATGTATTTCAAAGCACTGGCAAGCCATCACGCAGTATTCTTCCAAGCTTTGCTAGACTTCCGTAGTGGTGAATCATGACCATAAAAGAAGCTGTGTGAATGTTGGTGTTTTGTGGGTTTTTTCTCCACACAGGAAACAATAAAATATTAATAAAAAATAAGGGCAAGAGAGAACGATAGAATTGCTCTTCAGTGAGATCTAAGTGCCCAATTTTTTCCACCTGGGACACCCAGTCAAAACATTTGTTATTAGAGGCACTCAGACTCACTTGCTAAAATTCCCAGTACAGATTTAACTCATTCCTAATTCTCTGACAAAGCCTGACAAACAAGAGAAACCCTTTATGTCAACAAATCTGATGAAGTTTGGTATAATTCATTCCAGAGCATTCTATCTTCTCTTGGGTTTATTACTTAGAAAAAATTTAAAGTATGGCAAAATCCTTGTCATTTAGCTCATAGAAATTTCAACACTTTGTAAAATTAGACATCAAAGCTAAAGGAGGAAGTATTAATACAAATAATGAATTTGCATTACCAGAAATTCTGATACAGAGATTATGAAATCTTTGTCTTTTCTTTTGAAAGGCATTTCAAGGACTGTCATCAGATTCATACTAAATGAGAAGATCTGCATATCCTCAAAATTACTCATCTGTCCAAACTTTTAAAAGCAAACTATTCTTTAAACCATAGGGAAAAAAAAAAGACCAAAAAAAAAAAAAAAAAAGAGACAACTGCTCCTGTACACCATCTACCTGTAACTAGAACTCCTGTTGCAGATGAACATGCATTTGGTTCCCTGGAGATAATAATTATCTGATGACTTTAAATTATTATTTTGTAAAAATAGCAGGAAATACATTTTCCAAAATATCAGTTACATACATGAAAATACTGTAATTTGGTTTTAAGTACAGTCTTACACCTTGTGCAAAGAATAAGGCCTAGATGGACAAAAAGATTTAGTGTAGATGGATACTGAAATCCAAAACTCTGCTGAGCCTTTTAATCACCTGACACCTGTAGGAACCTAAAGTTATCATCAGGACAGAGTTCTCTGTGCATCTAAACATTTTTTCAAAAGAACTCAAGCTAAACATCTATGGCTCAAAGGCAAATAAATAAATAAATATGATCCCAAGCTTTATTAAGCATAGTCTTCCCAGGAGGCACAGAATGGTATCTCCAAGATATAAGGTCAGCAACACAGATGAATTCTGAATTGATCTTTCCCTGCTCCTTGCCAACATACGAAGTTTAGATACAGCCTGAGTCATAGAGAGATGAGAACAGCCACGCTGATCAGCTCTGACCAGTGCAGACACACAGCTGTCAGAGGTCTCATTTGGGAAATACTAAGCTTTTTATTGTGAATTAGCTATAGTTAATGGTAGCTTTCAAGATAGTTTTCATAGTGACTAACATGACGTCAATGTCTCTGTGGATCTCTGTGGAATCATGAGTGATTACCAAATGGTATTTTTTTTTATAAAGAGAAAAAAAGAAAGAAAAATAGATAAATAAATAGACCATATATAAAATCTACCCATTAAACTGCCAGTCCTATTCAAAAACTTGTTTTTATTTAACATTATTCAAAGTAACCATTAACCTAATAGCCTTCAGCAGACTGGAGTTTTACAGCTTTGGCTCTTGTCTAGATTAAGAATATTGAAATGTAAAGATCATAAAAACATGAAAGCAAAGCTGTACCATTTCAAATAAAGTACTTCCTATTTCCAGTGGACATATATCTGTACGCTATGTGTTTGCTGTTGACGGGAGCTGATGAGAGTCAAATGGATTCAGCATCAATTTACAATTGTTTCAAACATACATAATACAGAATATTATGCTAAAATCAGATGAGAACAGAAAAGCTCCTTAGAAAATACAGCTATGCTCAACAATTTCCATTAAGTTGTTTATTGGCACCAGAAAGATTCCTGTGACCCAATTTCCACCTGCTTATTAGTTTTATGTATTATCCAAAGTACCAAATGGGAAACTGCTAATAAAAAGGTAACAAAATATGAGGGTTTTTTAACAGTTTGCCATTTGTATGACATTATTTCTCAACTTATGAAAAAAAAATAATTACGGGTTAGGAAAGTGATGGAGACTGTGTACATTAAAGTTCTTTAAGGAACTACAAGTTCGGAGACCGACTGATTCTTGTTTTGACCATTTATAGCAGCAAACAAATAATCACAAAAATTTATTATAGTTATTATATAAACCCCAAGATTTATATAATAAATATGTATTTATTATATATAAATGCTTGTGGGCTTCACATAATTAGGAATACAAGAGTCAACAATTCAGTAACGGGTAATGTAGACACAAATATTAAATTCAAAGTTCTAGATAATTTTCAAACAGATGGCATCATAATGGTTTGGCTTATTGACACAAAATTTTGCTTAAGATTCTCAGGGGAAGATTGTTTAACTGAAACCCTATTTAATAATTTCTAATTGTATATGTGCAAAATAGTTCAAGCTAATGCACGGTAAGTTAGTAAATTTCATGCTGTAAATGTGACACAATATTGGCAAACGTAACAATGGCAAAGTTAGAACATTTCAAACAGAAACTTTTTACTTAGAAGTCCTAATAAGTCCAAACAAAGCTCAAGAGAAAATATTGTATTGGAATAGAATAGAACAAAGACTTTGTTCAAACTTTAAAAAAAAAAATCTGGGAAGTGAAATTAATGTTGACATTTTCATTCAAAAATAAAACTATAAGAATAGGTGGATTGATGTTTTGGGCAACCTAGTCTAGTGGAGGGTGTCCCTGCCCGTGGCAGGGGGGTTGGAACTAGATGATCTTTGAGGTCCCTTCTAACCCAAACCATTCTATGATTCTATGAATACAAAGAGAGTCTAAATGGAAGTTGAAATAAAAATATAAATTGAAGCATTGTTTCTTCTTTGGTATGCTGTTCCACAGACAAACTCAAAAGCAAAAAAAAAAAGGAGAGCAAATTAGATTGTTGCAAGGAGATACTTCTACGCAAGACAGTTCAAGGAAAAAAAAACCAAACCCAACAATCCCCTCCCACCACCACCTAAAAAACACAACCAACAAACAAAACCCAAAACACCCCCACAAACCAACATGAAAACAGGATAAAGCTTTCTCTTTGTGCTTACATGATGCTTTCAACTATATTAGGAAAATATTTGAAGAGAACTGTAGCAGATACTAAATGCCACTGGAAAGTATTTTTGCATATGTATTCAAGGAATAAAAAAAGTAATGCCTTTTCCTACAAATACCAAGATGAAAAGGTTATGTTGTCCCACAGACCTCCATTCCTACACAAATGCACACTTAGTATTAACCAAGAAAACGTGGACTACAATTTCAAAGAATAGCTATTCTAATTGTTCTTTTACTTCATTTACCCTGTCTCCTCCCAGTTGGATTACCCCTGTGTAGTATTCAAGTTGCATAGAAAACCAGCTTCTGTGTAGCAGTGTAACTACACAGATTACATTTATAGTGAATATTTAGGTGCTTGAACTTAGACATGCTTTCATTACTTACTGTAATGAAGACGTTTCAAAAAGTTAGAATGTCTTTTTTGCCTAAGGCAACTTCCAAGAATGAATTTCTGTATGAAATCTCTTACACAGTAATTAACTTCCACATGCACAAGAACTGAGTACTCATTTGTGTACACTTAGAACACATTGTTCAAAGTAACAGTCTCACTGAATGAGCATACATTTCTAACTTCCTGGTATTGTAAACTCCCAACAGAGAGCATGAAAAGGTGCATTATAGGTCTTTTCAGGACAAAAAAAAGGGGGGCAAAAAATCATTCCATTAACTAAGACTCTATAACATAACACCATCCTTACAAATTTAATTAGAACACAGAATAATACAGTTTAGTTATAGTACCAGGGAGACAGAGAGGAGGGAAAGGACCAGAACAATAAAACATGGTATTTCACAGTGAAGACAGATCCTGGAATGATTTCAGAAACACAAAGGAGGCAGAGTATCTTTAAGTGTATATGGTCATATCTGTCAAATCAAATTGAAGAAAAATGTCATACCTGATTTTTCAAACACTTAGATAGAAAATAGATGGAAAAACAGTTAATTCCCCATGTATTGCTTTTAAGGACAAAGTTCACTATGTCCTGAATAAACACTAATTAAATTCATATGCATAATTAATTTTTTCATATGAAATAATGCCTCCCATAAAAATATAATATACTCCTGGATCTTAACTGAAGTCAGTCTTAGAGTACTAATATCAGATACATAACTATTACCTCCATATTACAGATGGAGAAACTAGAGACAGAGATGAGTTAAAGCAACTTTCCCAATGTCACACTAAAGACAGGTAGCTAAGATGATGGTGACAAAAATCAGATTATCCAGTGCTGTCCTACCAGGAAAAAAAAATAAAATTATCTGTCTCATAAATAACAGAGCAGCTCAGAAGTGCTTCTCCTCTTTGCCAACATTGTGGATAAATGTTGGCAGTGTAAATGTGTGGAATTTGGCGTAGAGCCTCTTTCCTTACAATGTGTCATTCATCCTCATTTTTAGCATTGCAGTGGCTGTTCCTTTAGGTGGCTATTAAAGGGAAGAAAAACAGAGCAAAACAAAACAACAGAGTACACTTACATGACACTAATGAAACATAAAAGTTAAGCATAGCATCCTCTTCTGGCTTTGTAGCAGTAAAACAGCTCTACAATATCAATCAGATTAAGTGCTGGAGTCCGTCCACCCTTGGGATCTATCAAAAACTTAAAAATTTTTTGTTTTTATTTTGTTGGGAAAATGTGAAGTTCTCTGTGATATGATTTTATGGTAAACTGAAAGAAGTGCCAGTAAAATTGCCAGAGCAATTACTCTATATATAGCTAGCAAAAACAGGTAATATTGCACTGTTTCCCCTCATAATGCCTTAAATCTGCACAGGTTCACTAAAGAACTATCCTCAACTAGAAACGTTAGCTAAATGCGATATTAAATTCACATTTACAAAACACTTTAAATCTATGTAGGTTTTAGTGGCTCAGTTTCACTCTATGCACTGTCCAACCCTATATAAATCATTGTCCTCAGAGAGACCCAGAAGTTGTACAAAGACTAAGTTAAAAACCAGAAGAATTTTATCTGTCACAAAGGAAGAATGTCAGAACTCTGTCTGAAATTCACAAATATTAAGTCTAAACTAATGAAAATATTAGCTTACCTTAAATGAGCTTTGCTACAGCAACATGAGCATAAAAATGCAAACTTTTCAGGAGGGAGGTTTTATCCAGCTCATGGCTAAATATAGGTACCCCAGAAAAAAATAACCTTGAATCTCTGAGATTGGACTGATATTTTTTTAATACAAAATAAATCTTCACAACATTTTATCAGCACTATGGAAAAAAATCTGTTTAAAGCCACCATTATCTGCACAGCTTACACAATTTAGATCTTAATAAATATTATCTACAAGTTATGTGCATTTTCAGAAGATACTTACTTTATTAAAGTCTCCCAGTCAGCTATTTACCTATAGTTCCAGTAATCGAAGATTTCTATCTTTTGAGAATGAGATTGTGTTGCAAGAATTAAAAGTACTGTGAAGGCAAGTAAGGAATCCCTTCAATTGGATCTTACTTCACACTAAGTTTGAAAATGCATTTGTGAACTGTTCAGGATAAGTTGTACACTGCTGTATAGTCCTCCACAGGGCAGTGGAAATACAAATGCACTACAGGAGAAGAAAAAGTCATTAGTCATATTTGTTACAAAAATCTGATGTTAGTGCATATAAAAATTCAGATCAAAATGTTTGCAGATTCCCACCAAGCATACATTTCAGTGTTAAAATTCAGATAAATATCCCAGGGTAGAATACAGACAAATCACACTTTGAAGAATTACTATAGTTTCAGATAAGTGATTTCTAGCAGCTTTTCAGCTTCCAAGTTTAGGATTCTGTAGAATGTAATATTCAGCAGCATGTATGGCCATTGTACAATGGAATTTATGAAGCTGCTTAAACTCTGAGGCTTGCATTTGTAGCTCTCAGTCAACTGAGTGCTTAAAAAAAAAAAAAGTCTTTCAGAGCATGAAAGGTGCGAGACAGTTGCAGACACGTGAGACTGAGTTGAATCCCAGAGAAGTGCATGAACTGGCATGTCTGAATATGATTAAGTGCCAAACAGTTTTACAGTGATTTAAACAGGGCTCAAACTTCAGGAAATGAAGGAGTGGGAGACTGTGCTTTTGAATGTGACATAATATTAATCACTAAGCCATTACCTTCTTCTAATGACATGTAAGTAAAGCACTCAAGATTTTCAACTCAAGTATGTAAATTCTCCAGTTATTCTTCTATTTGGATATTTGGAATTTTATAAGGGTTGTTAAGTTCCTGCTTTGGTTTTATTATTAAGCAGATACTATGTATCTATGATTATGGATGCTTTCACTTATTTATCTTACCCATTTTTTCCATTCCAGTTTCCAGTACTAATTTCAGTTACCTAAAAGCTAGCCAGAGCATGCTAAAATGGATCCACCCACCCAGAGGGATCAGTGACATGATTCAGATTTTCTCTTAGGATCATTCACTCTGATTTCTAATCCACAGAAAAAAGTCTAGAACATGGTAGCGCTCTGTTACTTTGTTATCTACAATGATAATTCTGTGCTGCTTGCACTACAAGCTCTGAAAATTCAGTGTGATTTTTTTTTTATTATTTTGAATGTGGATAGATCTTAGTAAGGCCCTTCTAATATACGGAGTAAACATCTATGTCTGTTAGGTTCAGAATATACAGAGCAAGAGCAGCAATGGAAAAAATGTAAAAGCTAATGCAAGAGTCCTGCAAATTTTTCTCATCTACTAAAAGTCCCTGTATTTACATCTCACTACAGTAAAGATTTTTACTTTTTGTTTTTCTAGCTTAGACTATATTAAACTTGGAAATCAATTCACTTCTCCTTAGACAAAACTTGAAAATCATCTGACCATTTTGCCAGACATAACTCTAAATCTATCTGAAATGCAAAGACATTTTAGCATTAAAAAAAAAGACCAAAAAACCAAGTTTCCTGAACATGAGTTAGCTAGCACTTAAGTTACTCAGAATCGTAGACAAGTGTAAGCTTCCTGCTATTTTTTCCCCAGAAGTTTCTACAGCTGGACTGCTAGCAACTATAATTTCAGTCAGATTTATAGGCCAAAAAATTCATTTATTCTGTTCTGTTTCCTACAGTACTGAGATGCCAATGCTTGGCCTTATTCTTCCTGTTCACATTATATACCCATTTGATTGCAGTCAAATACTTACATTTAGAACTAAACAACACAGTTTCATATTTTATTTTTAGAATGTGCCTTGCAATACAATCAAGCCACCCCCAAAACCCAGAGTGGAATAGAAATTGAATATTCTGTTCAAAGAAGACTGCCAAGACAAACATGTCTTGTTGTAGTGATGCCTCTCTCTCCAAAATCTGGTAACACCCTCAGTAATTATCTTTAAGAAACTAAAGAGAAAACAAAAAACCTTAAGAGTATATATAGAATCTTCCAGCTGTCTCAAAGAAATATACAGATAGTAAACCTAGCACAAATGCTTCATAAGAAAATATTGCTCACTTCTATAAACTGAAATTAAATTATTATTGAGGTGCTCAGGTTCTTATTAAGAATGTACAAAGAAGCAAGGAAAAGAATCAGTATAATACAAACCATTTGGTTATTTGATCTTCCAATGTCTTTATTTGACTAAATGTTTGCATATAGTTTGCTAGCATAAAAATGTAGATACTTTGTAAAGATTTGTGATACATACACCACATTACTGGCATTTAAGAGAAGAGGGGAAATAAGCAGTAACCATAGAGCTTAGACTTTTACATGCATGTAAAGAGTTACGGAACATGTGAGTGACTATGTATTAACTGCCTCCAACAAGGACAAGACTCCTAAACAGAAGGTATGATTCTGCTCCAGTGTAGAACATCTATATGCTGTGGTCCAGCTAAGTACTTAATGCTCGCAGGTAGTATTAATAGTTGCATGTTGTACAACAAAACATGAGAACACTTTTATCCTTTATTTTCTCAATCTAGTGTCACATTTAAATCTTCACTAGTCATTTCCTCATCAAAGGGCATCAACAAACACGGGCTACATGAGGTCTTATTTGCCCAAGCCTTTTCAGTTCTATTTAGAAATATTAAATGTGCAGACATATTCAAAATTCTAACATCTAATTAACTTCTCATCTTTACTGACATCCTTTGTCCATTTTCTTTTAGTATATTTTAAGATTTTTTAGTGTTTGTGTTAGCTTTTCAGCCTCCAAGGAAAAAACTCGTCTAGTTTTCTCCAGCTTTTAGAATGTTTGACAATGTATTGTTGTTCAGGCTGTTATACAAGCAGTTTAGCAGTGCCTCCAGCCTTGGCTTGCAGGAATTCCTTTGCATTGCTGGTAGCATGGCTGAACAGCCACATATTCGTTCCACAATCCTTTGCAGTACGTTAAAATAGTCATCATGCCAGATTATTAATTTTATGTTCCATTTCATGTAAATATTCTGCATGTGGTAATGGAGTGCTCTATCCGTTAATACACTGAGATTACACAGATTGCCTGAGTCATAAAACAGTCTGTGAGTGGTAAAGAGACTGCAATTTCAAAACACAGTGATAATTTCTGTTCTTGCAGAGGCAAACAAGCTGAAATCTATTTGCCAAAATGAGTAATGGAGATCTAAATACTGATTAGAGTTCACAAATCTGCCTTAGACTGTTTAAATTTGAAATTGTACTCTGTGTTCAGGAGTATTTTTATCCCAATAACTTATTCCTAAATATAAAGGAAATATACACAAGTAAAATTATATGTAGTGTAAACATTAAACATTTTTCAAAGACTTGTGAATACAGTAGTACAGCTGTGTTTATGTGTGTGTTTATTTTTCAGGAAAGTATTCAAGAACAAGACAGTATTTGATTTCTTCAACATGAGTGAGCATTTTAGTAAACAGAAATGGATGAGAATGTGGTAGCCATATTGGTGTTAAATTTGGTGTGCATTAGCTCAAACTGTAGAAATACACATGGGAAGGAAAGCAGGGAACTACCTTTATTTAAGAACATGGAATTCAGAATATATCACAACTCTTGTCTCATCTGAACTCCCATAGAAGCAAAACAGAAATTTCCAAATTCCTTATTTAAGCAAACAAAAAAAATTCAGCACTAGATTGAAAGCATCTACTGATAGAAAATCTTCTGTTCCACTAAAATACAATGGCCTGAGAGCATGTTTTGGCAAGACAGAGTAAGAAAGCCTGCTTTTTAAGATACTGGAATATGTGTATAAAAGCTTGTAGCTCTTGCTTGTAACACACATACCCTAAGATTACACAAAAGGAAACAGACATGTTCTCTTCTAAAAACACAGACTTGAGTTTGTGCATTCATCAGGTCTTTGAAAATTGTCAGACTATAACTGGAATCCTCTCATAACACTGCATCCTTTTTTTTTTGCCATGAAAAATAGTGCACTTTCCTCCGAGAAGTGCTATTTTCTACTGTTACTTATTAGGCTGATTTTATATGTTGGAGTGGTAATTTGAGAAGTATCTCTTTTACAGATTCCTTCCAAGGTGAAAAAATAGCTTCACCTTGCTAACCTTAGAGTACTACTAGCATGGAAATATATTAAATTGAGCATCATTCTATTCTTCAGTCTTTTTATATACCCAAACAGTTTCTTAAAGCTTGTAGCTGCTATTTTAAGGTTTTTTTAGCATAAGCTACATTTAATTTATATTTTAGTATGAACTAATACTCATACTCAAGCAGCATATCACTACTGTCATTGCAAGTGTTTAAAAACTTGCAGAGTAGTTGTAAGGAAAATAAGTATTTGTTAAAACTGTAACTTTTATGAAATATATGAAAATTTGAAAATACTGTTCCATATTTAGTTTATATTTAGTCTAATTCTTCTTGCTCTTTCCTCAAAAAAAAAAAGCAAGGCATAACAAGACTAAAGGGTACTAAACAAGTAATTCTGCCACTGAATCTCCATTTTACTTTAAGCACATCCTTTATCAGAGTATTATTCAACTAATGCAGTGTTCCTTTCTGTACACTTGGCTTTGTTTTTCAACAACAGGGCTATGTTTACATTTACATATAGTTTATAGACTAATAAAGTTCTAAACTGAAGGCCTTTAAATGGGAGCATGATAATAATATTTAGTGGTTTGTATCTGATGTACCACACAGATGCCACATTATGATAGGTTGGTGGTTTGCTGTGGTAGGATGGGGGGTGGGTGGTTGGTACTATTGCCTGCAGGCAAAGGTCAAAAATCTCCTGGACAGAACTGTTTTGCTGACATGCAAGGAGACAATGCACAGAAAAAAACCCAAACCATTATCCTGTTCAAACCTACTGAGCACTTACCTCAAATTTCATGGTAGGCATGTATTGGATGATCGATTAGATGGAAAATCCCTGTTCTTGGTCATTATTCTAACCAAAGGTGAGAATCTTAAGCATTTCCCCATTCATAATTGCAAATATACATTAGAAATTATTATTAAGATTTTATAAGCATGTCAGAACTCCTTAGAGTTGCACCCTCTAAGAAGCCAAAGAATTTACTTCAATTAAGAAACCTGATTGAGTACTGAAAATACAGTAATCTGTTTTAGGGGAATGGAATATAAGACATTTTAAGCAGCACCTCATTTACCTCCTAGAATTTACCAGCACAAACACTTCCCATTAACTTCTTCACAGACTAGTTATTTAATACCACCATAACTATTCCTTACTCTATTTTAGTAAACAATTACTTAGAAACCCCAGGCTAGTGTGGTACAATCTAGCAGAAAGGGTTATTAGTCTACATGCAAGGGGCTCTGGTGACATTGAGGTGAGGTTCTCTGGTAAATCTGCTCTTTGTAACATTGCATTATGATTGACAACAATATGTTCATCATAGCACCAGACAATCAAAATATTGTTTCCATTTCTAGCAGTTCCACACTATTGTAGTAAAAAGGTTCTATTGATAACTGGTAGCTTCTCAGCAGTACATTAGAAATATGGTAACTGAAATTAAATCCAGCATATGAGAGAATTAAAAGGGAAGGCTGAAATGTAGACTTTTTCCAAGTAATATGGAAGGCCAATTTAAATTATTGTGGAATTGTTAGCAAATATGTAGCGGTTATTTATTGCAAATGTGGCAGGCAACTTCTCCTAATGTAAGAATTTGAAATGGCAGATGTACAGACATAAACACTGTACATGCTTGGAGCAGACTTATTTTTGAAGAATAAGCAGCAGCCCACAATGAAGTCATCTAACTTCTAATTAAAAAAAAAAAAAGATAACTGAGTGTATACACTAACTGAACATGTTCAGTCTTCCTTGAACATTCTAAGTTTAAAACCACATTTGAAAAAGACAGAGTTATTCAAGTTAAAAGCTAATATATATGTGTACATATGTATGTGACAGACTCATTACTGAGACAAAATTATTCACAAAGTCCTTAGAATCAAACAAAATAGCTGTTCTTAACACATTAATGGTACAGGTTTTTTGAGGCTTATAAGAAATTGTCAACTTCAAAGGCTGAATTTGAAGTAATTAGCTTTAATACAACTGTATACTCAGTCATTTGACGGGTTGTAAACAGATCATAATTAGGATGCAGGTGGCTTGGCACAGCCACAACCTCTGGATTTTCACATTCAACTGCATACTAATACCCATCACATCATATAGGGTCACTCTGGTGATAACCCAGAAAATTGTTTGCAAGAACTTGCAGACTATAGATTGCTCATGTACAAAGACAACTATTGGTCATTTTTAAGAAGTTAATATAAGGGCAGGAAATTGAACTTTTCACAGTTAGGCCGAATGTTTTCTATATTGCATTTATGAATAGACGCATTCCATATGAGTTTGTCTTGAGCTGGGACTAACCCATGATCTGCTACAGTGCTTATGGAAGTACATGGATGCCAATAATTACACTACTGGAAAAAATATTTTTTAAAGGATCTTCATGCACACTTATTAAAGCAAAAAGAACATCTTAATTACAAGTACAATGACCCTATAAATCCCAGCCTAACCTACCATTTATTGTTCCTCAATCAATGAAAGTGTGGCAGTATTTCTGTAAAGCACACAGGTAATGATAGTTTAGATTAAGTTTAAAGCTACAATACAGAAAAGTGTTTATTCATTTACTAAACAATGTGGAGTAACTTGAGGAATCTTCTTCAACATACACATCTGGTCAGCTGGCAATAGTCTAAAGACTTCAGAGACCAAGAACTTCTGAATATCAGGAATATTCTTGTGTATGCGCTTAGGCTCAGTTGCAGAGGACATTTTTTTCTGCGTTATGTTTAACATGATTTGAAGATACAAAACATGTTCAGAGTACCAGACATTTTTCCAGGCATCATGACTCAAAGGTTTAAAGAAAGAAGGAGTTAGAACATTTTTTTTCCCCCCAAATTACCGGAAGTTTTAGCTTTCTACCCTTCTCTCAGTTTTTCCACTGGATGGATAGTTAAACTTTGTCCTCCATCTATATCATTTGAAGCCTTTAGCTTTTTACTCCAAACCATAAGCTCAAAACTGAGACCAATAATAGGCTATAGCACTCACAGGGATCTTAATTTTACATGGGGTAGTTCATTCTCCCATAGTCTTCACTCTCTTATCTGTCCCTGTTCAAACCCATGCTACAGGGACATTCGCACTCCTCTGTTTTACTCTACACAATCACCTTTTCCTCCATATATCTGGCCTACCAGCAACTTCCTATAGCCCATGCTGTCAGTTCTGTGCATTGACACAAGTTAACGCTTCTCACCCATAAATGCTTGAGATGGATCTGAAAATTATTACTTTAAATATAGTTCGAACTTGCTCTCTGATGCAAACAATGAAGCACTCAATCACTATTGATAAATGATCATTGTCAAGTTTGAGTTTCAGTCATATAAACACATTCTTACTCCTCTGAAGACACAGGATTTCAGTCTACCTACCTCATTTGCCCACTGAGAAAGACCTCTCTGTGTTTCTCCACACCACTTCTTCCGACTGTCTCACATTCAGGTTTACACTCCCAAGTTCTCCTCTCTTCTCCTGAACGTTATTCACAAAATTCCCTCATTTTCTCAAGGAAACTCCTGATGTTCTTCAACCCCTACTTGCAGCACTTCTATATATTGCTGTTTGTTGCTTCTAATATCTTCCTCAGCATTCCTGCCACCCAACTCTCACACAGCTTCCAACTCCCTCCCCCTCACAGCCAACAGTGAGGAAGAGGCCACCTATAACCTCACCACAAGCAAGGACAACCTTCCACAGGGCACCCACAGTTACAGTAAAGCCCCTTGCTATTTGCTGAAGAAAATCTTTCACTTCAGTACTACTCTGACAGCAAGGTACTGCTGGCTGTTTCACACAGTCGGGAGGCAGAAATTACCTTATGGGGCTGCCGCACACGGCTCACCTTATCCTGGCTCCACCTCAGTCCGGCCCCAGCCCGCCACCCCGCGGCGGGGAGGGGAGCTGCGTCACCACCTCCCACCCGGTCCTGAGGGGAGAGGGGAGGCCGCGCCGCGCCGCCTCCCATCCGCCAACAAAACGATCAAAAGGGACAGAAGAAGGTCCTCCTGCCCAGAGCTGGCTTGGGCTTGAACAGGTGCAAATGTGCAGGACACTGAACTAGGTGTAGCTATCGCTGCTCCTCCAAATAGAAAGCAAAACAATAGCTCTAAAATTGAACAGATACGTGAGTCACCTCCCCCCGCCCCTGGCAGAAAAAGGGAATGAAGGGGGGAAAAAAAAAAAAAAGGTAAATTCAAAAATTAATTAAATCAAAGTATTACACAGATGGATCTGACTTTTTACAAAACATGGCCTCTCAGCAACTTACCAGCTATCCCAGCTCCACAATGAAGGAGCAAGACCAATGCCTCGCCATACTTCTGGTGTCAAGTAATGGTACAGAAAACCCCTGGAGATCAAGACCCAGGAATCTCTGCAGCCACAAAGACTAGTGATGACAGCTTTGTTCTTCAGAAACAAATGCAGTAAAGATCTAAATTCTCTGCAATATTCTAAACATACATTAGGAAACAAATGTGGAGCTAATTTAAGAAGCTATGTTCTTTCCCTTCTAGAATTAATGATTTCACTTAAAGGGAAGTATACCAAACCCCACACAATAACGAGGTTTGATGTGGTATCAGTGGGGCCAGTTCCTTCTTAGGGCACCACCTCTCTCTGACCCCTAACACTTCTCTACCCAAACTCAGCATTAGAAATACTACAGCCCCACATCCAGTCCCATTTTATTAACTTACCTATGTGTTAACAAGTAAAATCAAACACATATAAGGACTAGAAAATGGAAGAATGCTATTTTCTTAAGAGGTATTACAGGTCAAGATACATAACATTCTGCTCCTCAAAAATGACAATTTGGGAGGGGACGAGGGTAGAAATAGCAGGAGTATCTATTAACCTTTGTAGTTTAGAGAAGGATATACATGGCCTACTCCAAAGAAACAAGTTTTTAAGGGATTGTATTGCAATGCAATTAAGACTTACATTTTCACTGCAGGTATGTAAAGTGTTGCTGTTCAAGAGTGAAGTCAGTACCATAAACATCCTAATGGCCTCCAAGTAAAGACTCCAGGTATATTCTTTGCAACAGTACATGGCTCTATAGCTCTTGAGCAGAGACTTCCTTGCCTCAACCTGTACTTCTGAGAATCCCTTTATATGCTTTTGCATCTTTTGACATCGTGACTCTAAGCTCCCTCCCAAATCATGTTATGCCAGTTCTTTAGGATATATAAGTTAATATCACCACACCCCCCCAGCATTTGGCTAGAACACCATATAAGTTACCTGAATCATTTCCATAAGAGATTAATACTTTATACAATTTCTCTTTAATTGTTGCATATATTCTCAGAACTAAATTTGCAGTTTCTTTGTAGGTTTGGATACTCAAGATAAAAGTGACTGAAGTATTTAGTCCTAAGGTCATGAGTCTCAGAGAAGAAAAGTCTCTGGATCCTTGAGAGCAGAAGAGTTCAGTTACTAATTTCCCCTTGTATCACTAATAACACTGTCTTCTTTCCCACATTTTAATGTAAGAATGTGATGATATGGCTGCTATTAAAAAACCCAACAACTTAATTACACCAATTCTGGCAGTATTCCAAGTTTATAAATAAAATGTTTCACATTTAATGTCTTTAAATTATGTTCCCCTTTGCAATGCAAGTTCAAGATAGCTCTCACAATCATTTAAAACCCCACAAATTTTGGCATACCTTCCAACAGGTTATTGCACTGTTTAAATGACAGTGGTTCCCACTCTAATGTAAATGCAATCTGATGAAGCCTTCATAAGAGTCCACTCTTCCACAGCAATGGTTTTAAACTCACTGATTTGCAGAAAACTCTTTTTTTGTTTTTTCCCTGCTCCAAGGGAAACACAGAGCGATTTAAATCTTATGACAATAGGCTTGCTTTTCTTGGTTACATTTCATAAATATCTTAACAGTAGTCCATGGACCAAAAGGGTCTGCTAATCACAGGCTGACAAAAAAATTGTTTTATTATGGAAAAAAAAAAAAAGAGTTCACTAAAAACGTTTCATTATTCAGAAGCTAATAAATAAAAACAAACCAGTTCCTAAGAAAATGTCTTTAATTTTCATTTTATGGAAATACATCTTTTGGTTTTATTTCCATGATACAAAAATGTTAAATATCAAACATTTGCTGAAATCTACCAATGCAGATCCTTTTTTAAACAAATAAAGGCTGGTACAGTTAGCAGGTTTGTCACAGGTACCAAAAAACATTTTTACAAAAACCCCACAAGCTGGGGAAGAAGGAGGGAAGAAACAGATCAAGACTTAAGAGTGAAGAGTGAAAACAGCAATTGATGTGAAAACAAAAAAAACCTACCTCCTAACAGGAAATTAATGTTTGAGAAACTTTTAAGTCACAGTTTTTTAAAGGACAAGGTATGTGTAAAGTTGATATTTAGATGAATACTAGCTGCACAGGGGATAGGGGGGTAGAGAAGAGAAAACTAAAAAAAGATTTCTGGATAAAGTAACTGGTAGAAAGCAATATACGAAACTGCCGTTCTACCTGTTTCAAGAATGCTGACAGCATACTGATATTGCCTGAAAAAATAGCTGAAGATTGGGGGATTTGTGGTAACTCCCCTCAAGCACAGGAAACAGCCTAGCATGGAATCACAGAGTGCCAGTTCTTTTTGTACATTTCATTGCAGGCATGCCAAAGTAGGTGACCAAAATACATTTAGTCTTGCTTCTTACATCTAACAACATTTACGACAGCAAGGATTTCACATGATCAACAATGAATCATATACTAGTTAATATACACACAAGTAAAATTGACAGTGATTGTTCAATAAACAGTTTAAAATAATTAAACTGATTTTCAGGACACATACTGCTTTGTTAACACCACTTTATTTAAATAAAGTATGGCTTCCAAGAGGTGTATTCTCGCAACTGCTTTCAATCAATTCCACTTGTTAAGGCAGTTGTTTCCTACCATGTTTCAGGGACTTCAAAAATTCCAGTGGAACTAGTTGTGAGGCTTCCTAAAAGACAGCATCATAGAACAATATATTAAAGACTTCAATATAAAACACTGAAAGGACTAAAAGTTAAATCAAGAATCTTTTTATTCTTTTAGAGCATACAAAGACATATTTTCTCCTCTAGAGTGAGGCTCTAGATACGTTACTGGCAAGTCAATATTTAGAAAGGGAAACCAAGAGACTGTTATGAGTAGGCACTTAAAAAAAAAGTTAATGTCAAGTTTCTTTCCCAAATGATAAATATATTTTTCAATTAATGAATATTTTTAATCCAAGTAATTTTGGTTTTGCAATAACTGGGATGATAAAGTTAAATAATACTATTTTACCAAGTGTACTTGCAGTTATTCTTGTTTAAGGCAGTTATGACACTGAAGAATATTTCCAGCCCAAATTAATTGGAGAAGAAAGATGAATCATACTGAGAACATGTATTTCCATAATGCCAAAAACAGAGCATGAATTTTACACTTGGAATTACAGTAGACAGTCTCGTCATTTTGCATATGCTTGTGTGGCCCAATTGCCCTATTGAACTACAACAAAAAGGAATTTTCCAAGCACAGCTTATGAATCAGCTCAAAAAGATTTTACTCTACCAAATCAGGAGAAAGGATGCTTGGCATACAGTGCAACTTTCTGGATAAAAGTGGCTAGAGCAGATATTAAAAGAAAGTTTTGACTATTAATATTTGAATATACTTCAATACAGGCAGTGCTCCAGGTGACCAATAATTAAGATATGACTTAATTTTTTAATATAGTCTAAACTATTTCTGCAAGAAATTTCTGAAATAGAATCAACAATAGAGTAATAAAAATCAAATCTTTTAAGGTTTAAATTCATGTCACTTAAGGTTATTTATTTGTTTTTTTTTGTTTTAGTACAGGCTTCAATAACTCACACAACATAGCAAAAATATCAGTTGAAACACAGTCATCTGATTTTCACCTGCCTGTGTTTAGTCAGACCTACAGTTCAAAGTACTTTGGGTAGAAAATATGTAGGTATTAAAGTCTGCAAAAACCCCCTTACATCAACCCTAGGTGAAAAGTCCTCAACCAAATAAAGAACAATAAAGGCTATTGCTACAAACACCACACAGAACATTGCATATACTAATGCATACATCAAAACAGTTTTTCGAAGAAAGAAAAAGATTATTTGGGTTGATAATTTGTATTAAAACCAGTATTGATTTTTCAAGCATTACATTGCAAGTTCTAAATCAGATTTAAAAAAAAAGACTTATAAAATATGTAACAGAAGAAAAAAAATTATCACTTGGGCAAATCTACAATTTGACACTTTTACAACAAAAACCCAACTATTTCTCCTACTTTTCAAAATCTGCATCTCCTGAAAGTGAGATTCCTCAAGCTTCAACAACTAGCAGTCCATGAAATGTGAATGATCTGCTCACAGTCCAGTAAGCCTTTCAAGTAAGCAAAGGCTTACTCAGAGCATGTGGTACACTGCAAGAACTGTTATGGGTGACTATGATCCACCCGTCTAAAATGTTTGGAAGGGATTTTCAACACACTCGCTTTTCATCACCATCTTGCCAAGCGTTACCAGAAAAAGCCCCACAACTGATTCATAAATGCAAAGCACCAAGAAAGCTAAAGGGCCTAAGTTTAAAAGTCTGGTAGATCAGCACCTGTCTGGCAGCTTACTCCTTTATTGAGTTGTCTCAAAGTCAACACATTCTCAGGAAATGTTCTAGAGAGGAAAGGGTTTCAGTAGAGGTGCAGCCTACTTATTTATACCAGGGAATCTAAAACAGCAGTCTGACTAGGTCAAACTGCACTCAACCTAAAACAGCACTGTGGCAAGAGGTATGCCAGAGGAATGCTGAGGTGCAAGCAGGTAGACTGTCAAAGTTTTGGCTTAATTGTAGATGTAAAGAACATTCTGACCAGACTGAGAAATTCCATTGTTTTCTCAACTTACAGAAATATCTTATCTCACAAATAACTGTAAATAAGGGATGTTAGTGCAATATTATCAGGATATATAGTCTTAAAGTGCTAAATAAAAGGGTATATATAGTAGCTTTCAGGGCAGCTGGTAGGTTTATTAAAACTGGACTAATTTGCAAGCAACAGAGGTTGTCTAATGACACACATCTGGCAGGTCAAGCTATGTGCATTCAATTATGCCATGACTCCATTCAATCAAGCTTAAGGGAAAATGTCCACATTAAGTTAACCTTACATTTCATGATAAAGTATTGGATTAATAGGGAAATCTACTCTAGAATCCTACTTCTACAATTCCTTCAGTTTTGCTTACAATGTGCAAAACATATTGGGTAACCTTAACTAGAAAGTCACATTAAAAAAAAAGTGATTAAGAATAGCTAAAAATATTCAGAGAGCTTTATTTTAAGAAAGCAAGCAAGCAAAATATCAACTATAACCTGCTTCCTTTAGTTGGTCTCAGGTGGGGTTTTGTTATTGTTATTTGTTTGTGTGGGGGTTTTTTTGTTGGGTTTTTTTAGTTCGTTTTTTGGTGGTGGTGGTTTTATTTTTACAATTTTTGTATGATGCAATAACTTATAGCAGTGACTTATTACATTACACACATAGAAGTCCAGAAAAAAGACATTCAAGAAAACAACTTCAGTTCTGTTCAGGCCTACGGTAGTTCCAAACAGAACAGAAAAACATATGCACAAACATTGCACTGACCTGCTGGAACTTGTTCTGTCTTCATCTTTTTGAACTTTTTGGCTCTCTTCTTACCATCTGGAAGGGACTCTGCACAAGAGTCAGTCTGATCATATCCTGGATCTTGCCCTTCTCCCTCTTCCATATCATCAGAACCAGTTTCTTCCTGAATAGGACTCATGCTTCTCTTTCCCACTGTACTGGTACCTGTAAAACTGAATGTAGAAGAAATATGAACAAGCCAAGAATAACTATTACATAGGTACTAGCTGTTGTACATCTATTAAATGCTTATTAAGGTAGTAGCATAAACTGTAATAAGTGGTGTACCATGAAATTACATTATCTGGTAGATCTGATAAAACTCCATAAATTTGGGATCTAATCCAATCTTAAGTAGATGAAGGTATTCATTCTTTGTACTATACATATCTCAGCCTTAGCTGCTATTTTGATGATATCACTCAACTCAAATGTCATTAAAGCTCTTTATCTATCCCTGCTTAATTTTAATTTTTATTCTCTTAGTTATGAAAGCTCTTGTAAAGCATGCTCAGTGGACACTAACTTACATACAACTGTTAGCCTCAAACACATATCTTGATATTGAAGGACTCTACATGCTAACTTCATCCTCTCTCCTGGAATTATATGCAGTTTTACAAGCATTTCCATTATATAAATGTAGAGAAAACCATTAACCTTCATATAATAAACTTTAAATCAGGCCTTAAAGTGAAGAGTCCTACCATCCAATGGGCTGGTAAAATAAAAAGCACAAAAATTTGCACAGTATTTGAATGAAGCCTGACTAATACAGTATGAAGATGAACTTAGACCTCCATTTCATTCAGAATACACTGAAATAACACTGCATAGATTTTCATTCAACTGGAAGGTATTAGGTTTCCTTGAAAGACAAATGCCAATATCAAAATCAAATTAGCATAAGAAAGAATGCAGTAGCAAAGCTAATTAAAAAAACAGCTCCTATTACAAACTTCTAGATATGTCAATACCAGCTACTTAAATGTCTATTTTAATGCTCTTTTAGAACAACCAATTAAAAAAAAGGTAGTTTTATACTTACAAATCATTAGTTTTTCATTAAGAACTACACAAAATGTCTGTATGCATCTAAGCCATATTCTACTCTTTTATCTAAATAAAACTTAATACCAAGTTACAGAACAAAGCTTTACAAGCTATTTTGTTTTTTCTTTTTAATCAATAATAGCAGGGAATGATCGTGTTTTAGTAAGGTTTCAGCTAAAGGACTGTTAAATTTGGCTGTATAGTTTTGGCTTTGAAATGGAATTTTTTCAGCTGAATATTTTGCAATTTAAAACACACTCTTTCTGGGATGTCCAAAAGCAATAAACAAACATGAAACATATGATTACGCCTCATGCTCTTACTTCCACTTTAGGAACATAAACACCATTTACTATGATGAACAGCTGACTTGTCCTCCAAACATTCACACATAGAAGGCCTTCTTGCATCATTTCTTACAAAGCGTCATTTCAAGTCATACTGCAATTATTATCAATAGAAGGATACAAACCAAAAAGCTGGATAGAACATATCCTACATACACATTTCAACATTGTAAACCAGGCAAAAACTAGGTTTGGAAAGAAAAAAGGTCTAGCGAAGAAAAAGCATTTAGAAAATGAAAAACTACTATATATCTTTTTTAAAACATTGTTTAGAAAAGTCTGTAAGAATTCTACTTTTGGGAAAGATATTCTGATAAATACATAAGAAAGAAAAAACTCAGGGGTCCTAAGCTACGATCCCAGGATATCTTAGATTATGAACACTTGGCTCTTAGAAGGGAACTTGCACTCACTGTAGTAAGAAGCTCCCTTTTTGAAAGGTCTTATGGCTGAATTTAATTTTTTTCAACTCAAAATCTTGAGAAGTTATTGTAAATAAAGAGAAACAAGTTCTTGACCTTCAGTGTACATTTAGCTGTGTACCAAAGTACAAAAACAAAAAAAAAAATTAGGCCATATGTTCTTCCTGCAAATACCTTAAGGGGAAAAAAAACCACCACCAAAAAACCAGCAACACAAAATACAAAAGATATATATATATATATTTTATAGTCAAGAACTGTTGACTTCTTGCTTTCTCCAAAAATACTAATTTTATTCTACATTCATTCATTGATGGCATGGGTTCTAGATGGCTAAGGGTTGGGGTTTTTTGTGTGTCTTACTCTTCTTTGACCTAAAATAAGACCCAAGGACTACAGCAACGTTATTTATTCACTTAGCAATAGTAGCTAATCAATACAGTTGCATATACAAGGTAGAGCACTACTCAGAGCAAAGGTTAGTTTTCTAATTATACCAGCTATTTTGGAATATGTCCATATTTCCATCTCAATTTCCTCTGTTGAGAAACAACTAAACAAAGTGGAAGAACTGTACAAACCAATAGCTATCAGTAATCGTTCAATTCAGATATACTTGTTTAGGATCCTCAACTATTCTGATATCTGAACCATTTAGAAAGCGAGACTTGTATCATCCATTAACAAATGTAGCACTTAGGTTTCAAAACACACAAGTTATCCAGGCAAGTAAATTTCATTTAAACAAAAACGTATTTTTTCTTGCCACTTTGAACAAGGTTGGGGGTGGGGGGGGGGGGGGGGGGGGGGGGGAGTAGTTACTGACCCGTTATAAAATTCAGTCATTTCAGCTTAAGAGCAGGTGAAATCTCCTAACAGTAGAATACTGGAATACTATAATAATTTGATTGCAATATGTATTATCCATACCTTTAATGACTCAGCTTTTCCCAATTCTTATCCTTTATTTAGTAATAAATCACTATAAACAACCATTTCCATAAAAAGTAAAATCAGCAGCAGAAATACAGGAGCATTTAAAAAAATGAATCAAACTATCTTCAGCAAAAATAAAGACATTCCAGGAAGTGGTGCTACAAACAGCACCCTGACTTGACAGAAGATGCAGCATTCCTGGTTTCAGCTAGAAAACTTGTAAGGCAAAATCATGTATCACTTTCCTGTACTTCATACTACTGTAAGTCTTTTGCCATTGTACATAGAACATACCCTATTTGATTTTTCATGCTATGGTTTAACACTACTTTGCTAAGGAAAAGATCTTAAACCTATGCATTGAACAGTCATGGCAGAGCTGGCAGGCAGTTATTTGCTAAGCAAAACATAGCTGGTACTGCACAAGAGGCCATCGGTTTCAAAAATGCATTCTGAATAATGAATGGCTTTAGAAGAGGGGATCCTATTAACTACTGGAAGTTTTGTCAAATGCATCAGTTTTTCTTCTACTTCTTCAACTGACATTAATAATCAGGCATATCTCCATTAAAATCAATTGTGATATCTAACCGTAGTAGTAAATTATATGCACATGGTATATGTTAATCATAAGTTATTTTACCTTGTGACTGCTATTAGTACTATTACACTACATTTTCTGAAGAGTAGTTCCTCTATAATGTGGGACTATAGCTTTTTTAAGTAAGACAGAAACTAAAGAACCTTTGCTAAATACTTTCAATGTCTTAAATTGACAAAAGTTCCTTATAATAAATACCCAACAACTTCATTACTGAATGAAAAAGTAGCCAGGATATATTGTCACTGTGGAGAGGAACAGCTATTCTGCAGCTGTGCTCCCTGGCAGAAACTGATGCAGTAAGCTTATTAAATAATAAATAAATAAAGGATGTAGTAACATGAAGCTATTATAAGAGATCAGCTGCTAGATACATCACAGTATTGAGTGCTCAACTATATATGGTTCAAATTAATCTGGACAAATATATACACATCTACAAGCACGCACATATTTGTCCTGATTCATTCATATAAATATTTGTATTATTTTTGAGGTATCTTTGTCTGGAAACAAACGGAACACGTTCATCCTGAGTGAACTGGAAGACCACAAGGTTTTCAGTTCTGTGTTATACCTAACTAGATGACACTTGAAACATTTACAAAAGATTAGCTGACAGGAGAACACAATCTAACTAGTAACAAATAAAAATAAAATTAAGAAAAACATGACAAAAGACCTGCATGAAAGGGAACTTGGGACAGAGCCGAATCACTTTATTTGTAGAATAATGAGAGAAGAAAAATTCATGTAACATCAATTACGAAAGAAGTTCTATCAACAAAATAAAGGCTGCTATCCAAGGCTATCAAAGTGTTGCTCATCTAAAACCAAGGCTGCCTCTTGTGGAATTTTACAACACTAGAAAAAATGGATTAAAAATTCTCAAGGAGATTAAGTGCTTAGGCATACAACTCATTGCAGTGTACCATAGTTTTAAGGAAAGAATTTACTGAAAATTTTATTCAGCAATTTTCCAAATAATACATTTGCAGTAGTTCTCAAAATTCTTTGCGAGATAACAACAAATCAACTTTACACATTTATTGTTTTCCAAAGTGTATGTTAAAAGAATTAGTTGCTGTGCTGGTTTTGGCTGAGATAGAGTTCATTTTCTTCATAGTAGCTAGTACGAGGCTATGTTTTGGATTTGTCCTGAAAACAGTGTTGATAGTATTGACATGTTTTCATTATTGTTTAGCAGTGTTTACACAGCATCGAGGCCTTTTCTGCTTCTCACACCACCCCGCCAGCAAGCAGGCTGTGAGTGCACAAGAAGCTGAGAAGGGGACACAGCCAGGACAACTGATCCCAACTGACCAAAGGGATATTCCATACCATATGACATCATGCTCTGTTTATAACTGGGGAAGCTAGCTGGGAGGCAGGATCGCAGCCTGGAAACTAGCTGAGCATCAGTTTCGGGTGGTGAGCAATTGTGCTGTGCATCACTTGTTTTGTATATTCTTTTATCATGATTATTATAATCTTCCCTTTCTGTTCTATTAAACTGTCTTTATCTCAACCCACAGGTTTTACTTTTTGGGGTTTTTTTCCCCTTTCAATTTTCTCCCCCATCCCACTGGGGAGCAGGCGGAGTGAGCAAATGGCTGTGTGGTTGTTTTAGCTGCCTGCCAGGTTAAACCACAACCGTTGTGTATGGCTCAAACCGTAAGATGCAACTCTTACCATCTGCATAGAATCTGAGAGAAAACCCAACTTTCATTGAGGAGAGATACTTCCTCTAGTAGGACTTAGTATTTCATTGCAGTAGACTCAAGATGTGCTAAGTGTTTTCAGACTATTTAATACAGACTTAATTATAGACCTAAACCATAACCACATGTAAACTAGTGCCAGGACAATTTTTAGAGCTCCTCATCTCTTCATAGCATGCACTCCCAAGTTTTCCTAAGTACAACAGTTCAACTGAACTAGCTTCATTTGATAGGGATTTTATCATCGGGTTCCTCCATATGGTTTTTACGGATCAAACATGTCTCTAACACATTTAGAATACCCACCATGACAAAAGCCATGAAAATTTGACAGCTATCCAAAATACACACCTGCATTTAATTTTGCAAAATAGGCAAATCATAAGCTTATGTGAGAAGAACAGAACAAGTTTAGTATATTTGTTACATGACAGAAAACAGTTACAGGAAGATATAACAAGAGCTAGAACTTATAGCATTCCCAAGAAAGATAAAGCAGAAAAGACCTCAGTGTTCATTTTATGACCATCTCATTTGGTCTGACTAACTAGGAAAAAAACCCCCAAAACAAAAACCCAACAAAATACCCAAACCCACCACCTTACATGCAATTTATGTACTCCATTGAAACTTATTTTTATATAGAATTGATAGAATCTGGAGGGGGATGGGGGGGAAGAAAGAATGGTAATAACTTGATAGGTTATTTATATCATTATATTAACACTAGAAGACCCTTCCCATTCACAGCTACCCAGATGACTGAGACAGAAGCCTCCTGTTACAGTCATATCCATAACCTGTCATTAACATGAGAGGGTAAAAATGGAACAAGAAATACACACAGCAACATACTGTACCAGAATCAAAACTGGCATCTCCTGACTTAATTTTGTCCTTAAATAATGAACTAAAACCCTTTTCAAGTTTTACTCCAAAAACTTAAAGCCATGCAAGTATCACCATTTGCCTTCTGTTTCCAAAGCGTAAGGATGACCTCATCAGGACTGCTCAAGATGCTAATTTATACCTATCTCTGTGGATGTATTATCACAATGGAAAGTCCAAACCCAAAAGTAATTCTTTTATTTTGTTACAAGAAATGGTGCTGCTACATCAAGCTCAGGAACTGCAATTTGAGCTGCCCTCAGGATCCAAATACTTTAAAAATTTATCTAACCACATTTGTGACCAAATTCCCTCTGCTCCTTTACCTGTGATCTTGTGACAGCTGATGTAGCACTACTGAGTTATATGCAAAGAAATATGTACAGAAAAAAGTCACCTATTGGTTAAGAACTACTTGAACATTGATAGACTTCTAACATAAATACAATAAAAAAAATACAAGAGTTGGCAATGCAGAAAAAGTCTCACCTGTTAACACAGTAGTATCGACTCTGGGAAACGTAAGGTGTGCACTGAGTTTTTAACCGCTTTCTCTCCATCTCCTTCCAACTATCTTCTGTACATTTTCTCTTAGCCTGTTTTTCTTCATGTTTTTTCTCAACATATTCTGCATATGTCTGGATCCTATAACTTTCAGCATACCTGCTGGTGTTTACAGCTATGAGGAAGAAGAGTGATGTTATATACAAAACACTGTTAAATGACAGCATGCCCTCTCCTGAAAAAACTTATTTTGAAAAGCAGGAGGCAGTGAGCTATTTGTTCTGTTCATATAAACTACTGCTACTTCCATTGTTAGTGATTAGGGGAAAAAAAAAAGTAAAGTCATACTCTCCTAAATTCACATGGTATGTCTGAATTAGACAAATCAAACCTCTTCTCAGAGTCAGACTTCATACAAAAAGGGTTAAATCTACTTAAGACTTTTCTTTTAAATTAGAAACTACCAATTCTTCAGTAGTAACCCTCTTCCAGATTGCTTATTGGCAAGAAAAGATTTCCTGGATTTTTTCCCTTTTAGTCTCGTTACTTAACCCAGCAGGTTTATTTTGCATGTCTGCCAGGAAAAGATGACATTTGCAAAGCCTCTGCCAAAACTCTGATTGCTGTGAAACATAAGCTTATTTGAGCTGCATTTTTGGTTGCACAAGATACCCATGGAAGCAGCACTTAGCTAATATCCAGCTGTTCCATCCTTTACCTTTCTAATGTTTGACCATTTAACTAGAAAAAGACTGCAAGTTCAAGGTAGAAGGATTTCTGTCAGTGCAAAATTAGAGTAACTTCAAAAATAAAGAAAAAACTTTCACTGCCTTCACTCAGCAACAATTTACCAACACTCCTTCAAATCCCAGCATCTTCACAGCTCTCAGCCTTTAGTCTGCAAGCCAAGGTCTGGCTAGAAGCCATCACTATAACAGATGAATCAGCAAATTAAACTGTCAACTGGTGTCCTCTGCTGTTTTCAGCCTCACTGAAAGAAAGTGTTGTAAACCTACCAGTAAACCAGTTTAAATATTAAAAACAAACAAAACAAAACCAACCCAGATTGTTTTTCATATATTTGGGCTGCGCATTTTAAAATACCATAATTGTAGTGGAGACAAAATCCTGATTTTATTAGGTACTTCCAATCTTTTTGTAGAAATTTCAGATATGTACCCAACTTTCTGATTCTAGTTGAAATGCTATCATCGTGAATACAGATATTCTGTATTACCTCTAGCCCAAACATCACAATTCAGAAAAGGTAAGGAACATGGGTGGATTTGGTTTTTTCCTCTTTCAGAATAGATCAACTATTCTGCTTATTGGCTATGCTACTGTGAAATGAATTACCTACAATACCAGTCACAGCATATAGATGCTGCTGCTGCAAAGTCTTTCAAATGTATATAAAATTGGGCAACAGCTTTGTATATTTAATTTTAATCCCAAGAACAGATACCAGCAGTTATGATTAATAGCCTCATGAGATTGTTGCACTAACCAAAGACATACATACACATACCTCCTTTCACACCCCTTATACTTGTTTTGAATTGTGAAGTTACAGGATCTGGTTGTAAGAATTAGGAGTATATTTATTGCCCATGAAGTTATGGTGCAGGCATCATGAATGAATTAATAATGCCCACTGGAGTTACTGCATGCCAGCCGACATTCATCAGGGTAAAATTTGTTTAGTTAAACTCAAGCATGTTTTTACTTGCTAAAATCAAGCATGTAGTTACCATGGATCATCTGATGAATAGTGATTTGTTAAAACACAATAACCATTTCACATTATTTGTTTTGATATAAACTAAGAGCCAAAGTTATGGCTCTTTCATTTAATTCCCTGACAAACCTGGCCTGTATTTAAGGGGTGGGGGTGGGGAAATCATCCTTATGCAACATCCTTAAAATAACTCTGTGTAAGAGTCAATATTTTTGAACCAAGACAACTCTACTTTCCTGAAATAAGGCACGTACTTTATAGCAACCCATTCATATTAAACATATACACACAAATATATGCATATACATATACATTTAATATAAAAAAATTATATGCTGAATATATTACTTCATGCATTGAACAATTGAAATGAAGGCATATGGAGAATTCTGCAAAGTCACACAGATAAATCAATCTTGCATGGTCTTGAACCAAAGAGCAGCTCCCTGTAAAAGTTTAAAATACATTTTCTCTGATGCTTCTTTGATGCTGTCCATACTGCCAAATGAAGCAGTTACATCACTCTACATTGCCAACAGAAGAAATGCATTGCTAGAATGCTTTGTGAATTCTAAAAAACTAAAGAGAACTTAGGGGATTTATTTACTTATTTATTTAAATCCTAAGAGAAGACAAATCTTTCTGTGAGAAACCTGATCTAGTAACAAACACCACATGACTGCATTTCATTACACCAGTTGCAGCCATAAAGTTAAGTTTATGTCTTATAGCAGAATAATAATAATTGCACATTATTTTAGGAAAAACATTCCTAGAGAATGGCATCTTCCTAGAGGGCAAGCTGTTAAACAGGCTGCCTGATGTTGAGCAATCCAAGAAGAATGTATACAAAGATACTCTTTTCACCGAGTCCTTGCTTTTATGCAGAGCAAAATCCTGATAGATGGCCACTGACAATATTAAGTCTCTTAATAAATAGAGAAATATTTAAGTGAACTGTGTAGGTAAAAACCGCACAATATATAAATAAAATAAATACACAGAACTATACAGGTTAAGGTTGCAATACTAAACACTCAAATTTATGAAATACTAAAGTAAAAATTCACCTGTGAAGCCTCAAAGTGAGCTCTGTATAGATGCTGTGTTAGTCTTATCTGATCATGTACTACTTAAAACGCGGGACTGCTGCCTCAGTTGGATCGACAGTGTTCAATTAGTGAGTAGCTAATACAGAATTTTGTTTTATTCTCATTACTCATTGTATGGTTCCACAGCGTTATTTACTGACTTGAAGGGCTATTCATGCTCCATTTAAAAAATCAGAAGTTTGCATGTGCACTTTTTTCATCATGGCATTGTCCAGTGTTTCAAAGTAAAGCTCATGAGCTGAAGCAGCAGTACTATATGCCTATTTTATAAACAGAAAGGAGAAGTAAAGACTCAACATCCCAAATTAGAGTATATCTTTTAAATTAATCTAAACAGAATTAAATCATGCACTACACCAAGTATTCAATCACAGTTAGGTCCCTACACAGCAAATGTATTAACATATTCCCAGAGAAGTCATAAAATCAAAATTCTCCAAAAGAAACAGCATGTGATCATGTGGCCAAGGACTTTATCAATGCATAAACATAGTTCACCTATATTATGCTAAATATTAGTGAAATTGACATTGTAGTATTAATGGTTTTGGTTTTTTTAAAAAGCCTACATGCAGTTTTCAGACCTTTAAGCATACTGTTGCACACACAACTAATTAGTTGGACCAGAAATTTTAAAGGCATTTCTCCAGCCTCTCCCACTAGAATTATGAAAGTTACTGACAGTTGCTAGTGTTGACTCAATATAAAAACCATTGGGCACACTCTGTTGGCTTCTCTCAGAAAAGAGATACCTAAACTTGAGAGAATTCTCAATTAATTAGCCAACATTTCTGCTGATTTCTGCTCTTATCCTACCCTCTCCAATTTGCCTTTTTCCCCTTTCAGTCTCGTAGAGTGTGTCTTTATCTCATATTGGTCTTGCAATCTATCATAACACTAAACATTCTTCAATATTAAACTCACTGTTTCCTATCTTCTCTGGCAAGGCAGTATTTCTACCTCCTTTTTTAAATTGTTTGACTCTGCTACCATTAGGCATCAGTTTTCCCCAACTTAACAAAGCTGCATCTCATTATCCATTTCTGATTCTTTATTCCTTTTTATTTTTTTTCATGCAGGGTTGTCCTTTTCAAATGCATTTTACATTGGTGACAAATCAGTTTATTTTCAAACCTGGTCCAATCACAGCCTCTTTGCTCCATCTGAACACATAAACTAATTAGTTCCCAATCTCACCCCCATTCACTAGTTCCTTGGCCATCCCTTGCCTGAAACAAGGAAGCAGAGCTGGCAATGGGGCTGGAACCATGTGCTGGTCTATGTAGGCCTGCAAAAAAACCTTGTTGAAATGAAACCATGGTGCACCTCCAAAAGGATCAGAACACCTCAAACAAAAACATATGATAAAAAAATACTCCGGTACCATTAACTGTTTTTCTTAAAATAGTCTGGTTTGAAAGTCAAAATAAAGAACAGTGTAAAGAACAAGGACAGCACTGAGACAGCTTTTGCTCCCCCACCAGACTAAATGAACAGTTTTTAAAACTATGAGCAATCTTTAGGATTAGGAAGAAGGCAGGCTATACTGACTCCTACCAATAAATTACTGTATTTAGTTGTATTTTTAAATGGTTCTTCACTTGAGTAAGTCCATGTAGTACTCCAGAGTTAATTATGAATGGCACTTGTTCAAATACAGAAATATAGCGCAGATTCAGTCTCACAATCTTCGTGTTCTCTTCTCTCCCAGTACATACAGAGAATGAAATTTAAACTAGCTGGCTACTTTATTGTATTATTCAGTGATTTTCAAAATTATTTAGTGATTTTCAAAATTTTGCAGGCATGTAGAAGAATCCAGAAGACTACAAAACAAGTAGTCCTGTTTCTTTAGCAGGAAAGAAGTGATCCTGGGAATAACTACCCTACTACTACTATGCTACTCTTAGGCCTGACAAAAGAGTAATTTCAAAAAACAACTAAATGTAGTGGATTAGACCATTTTCTCAAGTTTGGTTAGGGAAAAAAGTTAGCTAAACTGTGTTACTTCTGACTGTTTGTAGGTAAGAAGGATTCAAAATCATTCGTATTTCAAGAGAAAAACTTGCATGTTTCCTTAAATCTTGCTTTTAAAGTGTTGGGGGTTTGTTTGTGGTTTTGTTTTTGGGGGGCATTTTGTGGGGGCTTTTGTTGTGGTTTTGTTTGGGGTTTTAAAAATTCTTTTCATCTGGAATATTCACACCAACTCATCACCTATCAGCTGAAAAACACAGTGGAGTTTTAGGAGAGTAAATCCATCTAACACCGCTACTGTCAAAACTGATCTAAGGCCTCATTAATTTACCAGGGTGGCACCTACATATGACAGACAGGATTCTTTAAAGCCATGGTCATCAACCCACACTAGCAAGGCAGCTATTTTGTTGAGTTGGATGTATTCAGCATATACTTTGCTAAAGCTTTTATTGAGATGAAACCTTATCCCAAAAATAATTTTATCCACTTTCAACAGAAGTATCCTGCACAGGTCTACTACAATAGAGTCAAACAAATATTTCAGTTGTGACTGGAGTAAAAAATAACTGCTGATTCAACTACAGAAAGCCTGATTGCCTGCTTTCCATTTTCCATAATAGCTGTGCTGCTGCATCGAAACCCTTTTGCACATGCCAAGGTAACTACAGCAGAGATGCTTGTCCCCAAAGAAGGTTCAAGAGAAGAAAAACCCTCACTGCACACAGTTTATTAAAAAAAATAATCTGATAATTAAATAAAACAGAGTATCAAGATTTCATGAAAAATCCTCTCAGATCATCCTGCACTGAAGCATCACGAAGGGAAAGCCTTGGTTTGCTCTGAGGTCGGGAGATAAAATTCACTTACAATTTCTTTTACTGGTAAAAACATTTAACCATATGGAAGTCAGAGCCTAATTGCTTGAAACCTATAATACAGTGTAATTTTGGATCCCAGCATCACTTAGAAAAATTCAAAAGCCCTGAAGAAGTTAAAAAGTATTTACTTAGTCAATGTACTTCCAGAAAAATAACTACAGTTGACTGTCTTGGAGATCAGAATGATTTATTCCATCTTTTATTCAGTGATAAGGAAAGCAGCCTCAATGTAACTATTAGGAAGTCTCAAGTCTCTTAGTACCAGTCGTAGCATTCAATCATAAAATATGTGTGCTTCAACAAGTTTTCAATTATTTAACATCCCTGTTTCCCCACCTCCTCCCAAGGGAATTTATTGAACCTCTGTACATGCATTGCTCCTCCTCAGTTGCCCAAACATTAAAGAGGCTGGAAGGTCCTGTATTGTAAAAGTGCCAAGGCTCAAGACTTTGTTAGAGAACTTGAGTTTTGATCCATTTCACCAACATAGACCACCTATTCAAACTACTCTAAGAAAATATAGCTCTTTGAAATCATCTATATTGCCTTTACAATAAAACAAGCAATACTTGACTGATCACTTTCACATGCCTAGAAATTTAGATGTCTAAAAAATTACCTTCAGAAAAAAACTAAAACCCCACCACAAATCAAATGAGGTAAAGTACTACGTTAATCTTTGGCATCCATAAAGAAAATCCTAACTTTGTAAAAAGCACTTTTGTTTGGAAACACAGATGCAGAACAGCAGGCTGTATCAAAACTGAAAATTCTAGTTTGTACATGGTGCTGACCATCCCTTTCTGTTTTCCTCTCCTGTATAAGCCCAAGATAGCAGAAGGTGCCTAAACAGATTCTAAAATAGACTTTTAAAAAAGACTCTTTTATAAAGATTTTTATGTCTTTCGACATCTGAATTCAGAGCAGGGAGCAGTATCAATATGGTGACAAAGCAGCTGTTCACCTGCAAAGGAGGATGGCAAATTAGACAGCAAACCAAAGTAAGTCTTTGACTCTCCATTTTGGACAAAATGGGAAAATGAACAGGTAGTCTGAAAGAAAATGGTTTTACAGAAGAAAGAAAAAATGCCAAGTACAAAGTATGGCAGAGGAAGAGGAAGGATCCTTAGACAATGTTTAAAACTCACAATATTTCCCCCAATAAAGAGCACAGATGATAGTATAGTCCACTGAGACATACACTATGCACATGTATGCAGATTGTTATAAAGGATTTTAATTTTCCTAAAGATGAAGTTATTTAATTACTGAAAGAATTCGAGCTACTTACCATTTGTCCAATTTTAAATACCTCATTTTTTGTAATTGAAACAAAAGCTGTGAAATGTATTAACTAATTTCAAAAATGAAAATCGAATTAAAAGGTAGTCAAAAGACTTCCAACATTATATTAAGAAAAAACCTACCATGTTCAAACTTACAGGGTACAGGGGTTTTTTGTTGTTTGGTTTGGGTGTTTTTTTCCTTTTTTTCTTTTTTTTTTAACTGATGAGAAAAAATATGGCTGCAGGTGCCTGAAGGCAAGTCTATAATCAGTCCTCTTAATTCTGCATCAGTAATGCTGAAAGTTGTAAAATAGCTATGTATATTATGATTTATACCACAGGTTCCACTGTAAAACCATGACTAGAATATATCCACCAGCAATTAATTTACTTTTATAGCCAAGATTCCTGAACAACACAACTAGAAATTCACCACATCTCATTCCCTGCATTTACTAGTACCAAAACGCTTTTAAATCAACACTGGAGAATTTCAATTTCCAGGAGTACCAATAAAGTGTTCAGATCTGTTAATCTACAAATTAAAAGTGTGAAGCGTGCAGAACATTTCCTTTCTAGTCAGATAGAAGGTCTCAATGTCTATTATTACTCAAAGCACAGAGAGCTCAGATCTGAAAGACTTTTCAGAGAAACAACCCACGGTCTGACTAGACAGTTAATTTCATCTAACAGCTTGTTACCAAATGGGAGAATCCCATGCCTTGCTCCAAGCCACCTGGCCCCATGCCCTCCTTTACAGTGTTTCTGGCATTTATTGACCTGCTGATGAGCCACTTTCCTGCTGGTTCAGTGAGGTGATTTTCCTTTATTTTTTTTTCTGGACACAGGACCAGCAAAACAAAAGCAGTGAGAGCTCACTGTTGGAGTGGGAAGAGAGTCATTCCCTTTACATAACCATGAAGGATTAAGACTGGCACAAACCATTAGCTGTATTTTAATACCAGCAAATCAAGCATTTCAGCTAAGACTGAGCTGCTGCAGGAAGCACACTCCTGCAAAACCTGATGACATTTCTGACACTTCTTAAGAACTTCAGAACAAGAACTAGTCAACAGAGCTTGGAGACATCCTCATGGCAGTGCTGCCTAGAAGACTGTTCACAATTAACTCAGACATTTTCAACTGAAGCGCCTATTAATGCTCCACATATCAGGTACTTCAAAAATAAACTATCCAGATAATGAGTTCACCCATCAGATACAGTTTGCTACAGGAATGATTGCACCCCATTGATGCAGCAGTGAATACGTTAATTCTGGCAAACAATTGTTTTGATACTGTCCCCATCTAAAAAGGCATCTCAAATAAAACTAAATCTTTAACATTTCCATTTCGATAACCCTTATTACCCATGAGGAGTGCAAAACCTACCGACTAACTGCTCAGTTCTTCCTAGTGAAACCATTTCATTCAAGTCCTTACAAAGCATACAGGCATATATAACAAATCATTACAATCTTTTGAAAAACTATATGACATTTCAAAGTAATGTGGGTTTTTAAAAAAATCCAACTTGCATGAAAATAATGTAAAAGCACATATCTACAAGGTGATTATTAAACTATAAGTTTCTCATCTTTAATGCTACTTTGATGCAGCACAAGAATTCAAGCCACTCAAAAATTAACGAGAGATACCAAGATTTTTATATATATCTGCACATACATATGTATATATACACATATGTATCACATAAGATTCAACACTGCAACTTTAGCATCATAGGCAAAGCCATTAATGCAAAATTCAAACCAAGCTTTCCTAAAACATCAAAACCTTATGGAACGTAAGAATCCAAAATTTGAGAGGGGCAATCACAAAAAGCTAAAGAAACTGTTTGATACTGCACATAATTTGAATAAAAGTAAAATAACAGTAATGGCTAAGATTTGACATAATGCAGTGCAACTCCAGTTTCCTTGGTTTACATTAAGGAAGCTTCCTGCCCAGAGTATGTATCTGACATGAAATTCACATTGTCTTATTGGTGAGAACACAGTCATGTGAAATACAATTTTTCAAAGAATCTGGGTAATACAGTAGATACTACTTACCATTTCCCCAAATTCACTAAGAGACTTGATACGTGCACAATCTCAAAATAGATGCATGTATTTTTAAATTGTGGTGGTAAGCATTCATGCTAAGTATAAGTAAACCTCATAAAAGACTAATAAACCATAAAGTCCAGCCCCGTCTGAGAAACTCACAAGTTCAGAAAGATTAATGATTTAAACAAGGATCATTGAAAGGCCATCACAATTTCAGCTGCTGCACCTGCTTTAGTCCATTGCTCCCCTGCTGTCTAAATATACTGGTATACTCAATGCCAAGAGGAAGAAGATATCTTGCACACAGTAAATTCTATATGAGCTCATGTATCAGGGCACTAACACATGGAACAACTTAATGTTATTTCAATGCGTGCCATTTATGACAAGCAGTTGCTTTTCACATGTATTTAAGATTTCAGATTAAGTGTATTTATTGCATTTTAAAACAGCATGAAAAATATTCTCAACAAAATTCTCAGGTTACAATTACTCTTGAATTGAATCAGTGGTCTTAAAATATTGTAGAAGTTGCTCATAGTCAGAACATAGATGTTATTAAACTGCACCTAAGCCTTAGGTAAAGGGAATTAAGAGCAAGTGCTAGCTACTACGGGAAAAGAAACCACGTATATTTTTGAAGTACCACTGATAAACTTGTCCATTATTGCCATTAACATATAATTATGTCAAATGTCTTGGAACAGAAACCCAATTTTACTTTCAAGCACTTTAAAAGTCTAACATATTTATAAGACTTTTCCCATGTTTTAGAAAATCACCCACCCTCAAGTAACAACATTTTGTAAAAGTACATTTTAGATGGCCTATAAAGACTCCACAAGTGCAAAGACATGTAAAGAAACCTCCCTTTAAGAGTACATCTGGGTTCTTTTTAGACCAACGACCTAAATAGTCACTGAAAGTTAGCTGGCAACAAAATTCAAGGAAACCATAAATAACAAGAGCTTATAATTGATATAAAACATTAACTGAGGACTCAAACTAGTTAACTGCCCAGAATGGCTGAGATACTGAAATAGTTGAAACACTGCAATACTTCAGGTTACATCAATTTATTAATGAAAATAAAATACTGGGTTTACTTTAAAGTTAAGACAAGCTGAAGTCTCTCCCATCTTCCCTACCATTTCTTGTATGAAGTCTAGACCCCTGTAAGTCAAGAAGCATTGAAATAGTACTTATTTCATAATAATCTTTCCAGATGAAAAGCCAACTTTATAAATACACAAAGCTGAACAGCATCCAAAAGCAAGTTTATCTAGGAAGCTGAGAGTCATAAGAGCCAGAAGTTGTACATCAAAAGTTGGTTCTGAAGTTTCTTGTCTTTATGAACTCTAAGAGCACACTGCTTTATCTTTTGCTATACACTTAAAAAGCATGTCTTCCATGCTTGACATAAATGCTGAGACCACATGAAGTACAATTTGGCAACAGTAAGTTCTGTCTCCCAGACATCCAACTAAAGGAATATCAACTATTTAACAAATTCTCAATAATTACCTACCTTGAACAGCAAACCTCAACAGAAAACAGACCATGCTTATTGTTCCTTATTGTTTTCAGGTGCTTGTAACTTGGAAATTGGTTTACAGAAGGATGTATTGCAAAAAAGGACAAATTAGAGCCATCTAACCCACCACTTTCACATACTCATTATGGACTTTAACATGACAATATAGCAGTTCAAATGTGATAACTGACACAGAGAACACAGCCCACTAGAACTCAAGAACAACCTTCCCCCACTAAATATGCAGATACGACTTGCATATATAGACTTGGCAGGCACCTAACTCTATGGCGGTAATGAAATGGTTAACTAACATTTGTCTTGATGCAGCTTCTGCTCCAACCTGAAGTTTGTGTTCTAACTGTAAAGAGTAATACGATTCTATACAAGAACAAGCATTTTCTATTCATACTAAATTAGAGAGTCTGCCAATATGCGAGTCGTATGAATAACCAAATAAAGTGAAGATTCTTGGACGTTATTAAAAGCAGCAAAATGAGAAGGTTAAGGGATCTGCTTCTTGTTTCCCAAGGTTTCTGTTTTGTATGTTTTAGGCATGCTATATTCAGTTTGAAACTTAGGAGCAGCTCCAAAATTGCCTATTAAAATACTGCCCTTTCCCCTACTTATTTTTTCAGAGGGAAATAAGTGGAAGAGGTAACAAGCCTTTTTATACTATGCAAAGATTCGTAGGTCCTTCAGGGTAACACTTTAACAATTAAAAAATTGGAATGTGCATACTTCCTGGCCACATACACACTACTGATTACCACGTGAAGTTTGAAAAGCTACTCATTAGTTTAATTCAGCTAATCAGATTTATACTTTTTAAACAGAAAAGCATATGGACCAACGTTTTATCAGTCAGTTTTTGACTAGGTCTTAATGGTTACCATCCATGATATTACAGAACTTAGGAACACCGTTATAAAGAGCACTGGGGGATGAACAGGTACATTTTATTACCTACATATAATTTCTATGCATATTAACATGAGAAACCAAACATGTTCCCAGGGTGTAGATGAACAAGTTTTTAGTCCGTTTAAAAACACCTGAAGCCAGGAGAGTTAAAAGCAACAGAAACAGCACAGAACAGTTCAGACAAAGTGTCCCATTTTAAGAGAGCTGTCATTTGTTTGACGTAAAGGTTAAGCATGAGCATGAAAATTAATAATTATCTAAAATGTGAAAGACAACTTAAAGGGAAAAATAATCCTCTCCTCCAACCTCTCCCTCCCCCTTTTCATCAGGTAAAAATTAATCTTGAAGTAAAAGCAAAGCTTTTCAAAGTTTTCAAAGGGAAAAAAACCCCTGTATTTAGGACACAAGATTATCACAACTTCAATATAACCCTTAGATACAGCTACACAAACCTAGCAATATGGACAAATCACATTTCAAATTCTATTTTAAGGCCTACAAAGCTGAACAAATAAAAAGGTATCTGAGAAAAGTTTTTAAGAAACAAACCAGATGCATCAACTGGTTATGCTGAGTATGTACATCAAGGAATGACTACAGATCAGGCTTTAAATGATCTGCTGTTCAATTCTATAACTGTACATTAGTTCAGCCAAATATTCAGTATTTGAATCGCTGTTGCAACTGAAAAATAAAGACACCTCCCAGATCTGAACTGAGTTTAAAAAAAGATTTGGTAGACCTAGAATCAGTTAGCACTCCATGCAGATTATTACAAAACTGATCCTATTTTCATAGCTTTTCCCACATAGTTCCCTTATTAAAAGGATGCAAAATGAGTCTGGATGTTTTTACAGTGCTTAGATTCATATATAATGCAAATCTGACCACCTTATCAATACAGGGAAAGTTCCACATACCTTCATGTTCTCAATTCACTTATTTTCCATAAATGTTTCTGTTGCACATGTGTGCTTTGTTAACTATACATATTAATACCAGCTTAAAGCCAGAAACATCTTTAGGAGGTAAGCATAAATGTATGTCTACAGCAACACCTTGCATTGTATCATACTGTTTGGCAGTTCTCCAAGGCTTTTTATATAGTCCAGAAGATGCAGACATATTTATATAAACAGGTTAAAAACAGGCCACATAATTAGTTTTTCCTAGGTTATTCACTTAAACACAGCTCACTAAATCACAAGTATAAATAGTGACTTTTATTGCCAAAGAGTTCATTAGAGAATTTGAGATCAGGAAGCAGAATAACAGAATTTATTTTATGATGTATTTATTACAGGAAAAAACCCAAAATGTTTAAGTGATTTTTACAGTAAAAATTGCACACCTTTTTGGTAACTGAGGTTGCTACAGTTTCTCAGCTTGGCTGGCTGACTGCTTCCAGTATATGAGATTTTACTAAACTGATTTCATAAAAATCTGTGAAAGACCATAATCACCTGAGCTTTTAAACAAGTAATTTGTTTCCTAGCACACAGGCCACAGAACAAGCCTCAGTGTTTGTCTGAGCATAAAAAAAGACATATACACAAAGCAGTGCCAGAAAGATTCAGTTTAAATATTCTTCAGACATTCAGTTGTTTCCACAATATGTAGTTGCTGTAACAAAAAATAAAAAAAAAGAAAATCGTGGTGGTGAATGTTTATGCCAAGCATTCAGGCAATAGGTAAGTAACTGAGCTGCAGAGGTGGGGAAGTTATTGTAGCAGCATCTAGGAAGGCTTTCAGCTTATGAAATAGCATAAACCACTTTTTTTATTGCAAGTCCCACTGAGAGAAACAAGCAATCAGCTTGAAAAGAGGAGGGGGAAAAAGGCACAAATATATAAACTTACAATCACCTACAGATACTCTGTACATCAGGGCATCTGAACTAAAAGGCAGAAAACACAACTTTGTTGTATTTCACGACAAAGACAAATCCTCTTGGAAAGACAAAGAAGTGGTACAATTCCAACTCTTTATTCAATTTTTTCTCAGCCTATACCTCACACATGGAGGCCAAACTCTGAATAAGATTAATCAAGTCTGAAATAAAAAGCTTCAGACGCTTCAGATAAGTTGCTACTTCACAAACATATAATTTGTAATTGCACAGCTCAGAGTACATTTTTACTTAAGGTAGTTTAAATTAAGGCTTATTCCCTCCAATCTTGTAATGTACTCACTGCTGCATGAACAGCATTTCCCTCAAACCTTTGATGGTGTGCTGGTATCATCACTAACTGCAATACATACAGTTTACAAATCATGGATACTTCAGAGATAAGAAACTAAGATGACACACACAAGAAGTGCTAGCAATGCTTTCCTGAGTTACAGAGCTAGCTAAAGTAGGGCCACATTTATTTTGACATAATTCTTTATCTGGAACTTCTCACTAGAAGTTATATGGTCCTTATAATTATATATAGATGAAGAAACGATGGCTTTTGCTGCTGTGGAGTATTTGCTGCAAGGAGGCTGTTGGCAGCAACCAAAATCCTCTACAGAGATATGCATGTATGAGGAAATATGATAAACACTTATAGGACATTAATAAGGAATTAGATAGCTGCACTGATTATGCATCCAGAACCTGAAAGCTTAACTTTATTTGAGCTTCATAAAATAGATGATGGTAAACTCAGTGGGGTTTTCTAATTTATTTTTTTTTCTTTTTAGAACTTAATCGTGGGAATTCTCACAGGATAGCTCTTAAGTGCAACAAAATTTCAACCACTTAATTAAAAGTGCTATGTATACTGCTGTTCTTACTGGCTCCACAGCATTTGATGCACGCATTTGAGTAAATAGTGATGACACTACCATAACATATCCCAAGTAATCATGTGTAATTGTCCGCTTCCAGTCATTGTTCCCAGTAATAAGCTTATGGGTCAATACTCAAATATATGCCCAAAAGAGCTACAGAAACCACTAAGAGCTTCTGGATCCAACTACAATCAACCAAAAATCTTAAAAAAAACCAAACAAAACCACCCAAACAAACAAACCCCCAAACCTCCAAAACCCAAAAAATCAAGGTCTGGAGAGATTGCACATTATTAATTCACAACCTGTACACACATTAGCAGTCCAGACTGTTAGAAGACTATTATTTTGCATGTGTTCTACAACACACTAAAAGGCTTTCCACTGTATTTCTTACTTGCAAATGTAAACCAAATCAAACAAGTGTATCAGTCCAAATGATATTTGAAGGCAAAAACCACAGAACTCTTTGATAGCTCTGCTTTGTGCAAAGTAACATTAAATAATCTCAATAACTACTGCATCAAGTGAAGAAATTAGCATTACTCTACCTACAGGTTCAGGTACTTAGAGGGTCATGATGGAACGAAACACAAAACTCTCAATCAAGTCCAGTTTGGGCTTCTTGTCTTTGCTGCAACACATGTGCTGGTACTATAAAAGTTCAGTTCCTCCTACAGCATCTGAACCAAGTCAGTAATTTTGCTATTAGAACCACAGACCCTGTTGGCTCACAGCATTTTACAGGAGACAGGTGAAGTCAAGTCTTAATGCTGAAGTAAACCCAGAAAAACTTACCTATTTGTACTTGTTCTGGCTGGCTCAATGATACAAATGCTGATGTATCATCAATCCACGAAACCTGAATGTTACCTAGAAAAGGCAAAAGAAATTATTATGACTATTTTTATATTAGGTTCAGTCGCAGATTTTATCTGATGTGCCATGACATGAAAGAAGATACAACTAAGAATAACTTCCCCTGTGAAGGCTTCTGTTCACTGTAAAGGTACATAGCGCATACATAGTTGTACATGAGTCTGGAACTGTTTGGGGTGCATATGCACCCCGTATACCCCCCCCAGACCAAGAGTAAGGACCAAAAGGAGACACGGCTAATCCCTTTTTCACTCCCAGAGTATTCTTGTGCTTCTTCATGGCACTTTTTTTTTTTTTTTTTTTTAAATCTTGTAACAATTCTAGTACTCTAGTACTCCCTTCATGTGTTCTATGTAATTTTACAACAAAAATTGAAGCCATTTTTTTCTGGGAAATTTCAGCTCTGAACTAAAATAAAGAACAGCTCTTTGGGTTTTAAAACCTATTCATCCTACAGAACTGCAGTATTTCCGAAAGACACAGCATGGACAAGCTCCAGTTACCATTTAATGTTCCTTTACCAGTACAGACACCCAAGATAAGAAATTCCAGTCGAGCTGGGGGGTGAGGGGATAAGATTGATCACACAAGTGGAGAACTCCAGTTATTGTAACACTCAGTCTTCAAAGTCTGGTTGGTTTGTATCCCACTATACATCATTTCCTGGACATGCAATGAAAACTTAACTTGAGGAAATATGAGGACAAATGCACAAAATCATGGACCTCATTTGGAAGCTGTTAGAATGGAATAGTGACTGGGAAACAAGTTCCTCCATTCACCAAGCAGTTAGTGCATTTTCTATGTGAATGGCTTAAAATGTCGCATTACCACTAAAAGAGCTCATAATCAAGCAAAAGCAGAGGAAAGGATTCCCATTCCAGATACAAGGTGTTATTGTAGTCTGAAATCCATTTACATCGCGTGTCCTCATTTAAGTGCTCTACTGTACTACAATTCAGGTATTGAAAATTGGTGCAATTTTTTTTTAGGTAGACTAGGAAATCAAGTTACATATAATGTTACACCACCATTTAACCTTCAGACATTCCAAGGTTAAAAACAATGATGCAAAATGGCTAAAAATGCATTTTATTTTCATATGTTTAATCTTTTTAAATCAAATTTAGCCTACAGACTACAAGGTTATAAAAGTCTCTTCTGAAATCCAGCCAGATAATAAATAGATTTTCTAATTATAAAAAATAAAAGCCTAGTTAGATTTAGTTTGCCTGCTATACATTTGAGTAGCCAGCTATTTAGGACTTTATGTTATAACTATTTTGATCACTGCCAAAACGATAATTAATTCAGTATGGTTTCTGACATCCCCCTGTATTACAGGGCTAAGGCTGCTATTAAGAAGAGCCTACCCTAAGAAGTCAGATGTTAGAATTTCTTTAAATACTTTGTAGGGCAAATTAAGTCAATTTCTAATAATCAGTCTTTGAAGAACATAGATCTTTGTTGCCTATGGGTAAGGGTCTTCACTGTAGGGAGAACGTGCTTTTGGCAGGACACTTAACATTTCACAATACAGGAAAAATCCAAGCTGATTTATGACTGCAACTTAAATTTGTAGTGCATTTGGTAGGACCTCAACACCGAGCTTCCTTTAAATACTAGAAATTACTGCATAATTTAACACCATTCCAAGTTCATTGGCAAGTTATTGCTCTGAATTTCTTCATGTATCAAGTCTCCAATTTTGCATTCCTAATTCTAAACAATAATTCCTACTTCTAAACAAATAGAGACCGTATTCTTCTGTAATCAACATGGAAGTGCTGTCCAGATTCTGTTCCTTTCCTAAATATATAATTAATTCCATACTTACCCTGAACAAACCAAAAGAAAGATCAGAAAGAAAAATTCTGAACATCTTGCAATTGTGTCCTTAGTGTCAAATATCAGAGAGGATCAGTGATGGACTAAGAACTCCTGAAGGAGTTCAGCTACTACTCAAGTGGACTTCAGTGCCTATATTTTCACTAAATATCAATTAAAAATAAATAAATAAAAATCCAACCTATTGATGGTACATCGTTTCAGTATCAGATACTTATTCATTGTTGCAGAAAGGCTGCTGCGCTCAAAATTACTTTGATATGTTAGATAATTAAGGGTTTCAATACCTACCAACATACACTGCCTTTATACTCAAGATTTATACATTTTAAATATATAATTTTAAGAACGAGTCAAACATTAAAAGTGGACACTGAGCTGCAATCTGAAGAGAACTGCAACAAATGTTCTTATGCAATTCTCCATGCTTAAAAGATACTCTTCAGACTCTATCAGATTTCATTATTATTAAGAAATAAGAATTTAAGAGACACAAGATTAATAAATTAGATCATTCAGCAACATTGCTAGGCACTCAGTGAATATTGTGCATTTCAAAAGTATGGTGAAAGGGCAATAAAGATCTGAAAAGCAAATGCATTTGGCACTTGGAAGTACCATATTTAGCAATCAACATAGCCACGTGCCAGCTTACTGCAAGGCTAATCCAAATAAGCCATATACAGCAATGTAATAGAATACCAGCTCTAGAGAAATACAACAGATTTATCTTTCCACACTTCTAGAATAAATCAAATGTCTTCAATACTTTGAGGAACATCGTTAGCCTACGTGACCCCTTTTCTATTTGTGACTACATGCAATGTCAAACAATGTCCCTTGCTTTTAAGAAAAGGGTAATGTCAAATAAAGAATTATCAAGTGAAATAAAACATCTTCACCCAAATAGGAGTAGATGAAAATCTACTGTTGCTTCTGAGATGAAGGCGCAAAGTAACATGTTTTTTTCTATAATTAAATTTGAAAATTCTCTCTATATAAACACAAACAAGCAAACAACATTAAAATCCACAGAATAAAATTATATTGATGGATTACGTCATTCAAACAGATTTTCCTTCAGTTTTTATACCATAATGACCAAAGGTATGGCAATGTTTCTGTATAGCACTCAGCCTTCATAAGAAAAATCTAAGGAAGATGCCTATACATGTATATGGGGAAGATAGCAAAACAGAAATTGTATGAAAGACATACTGAGAGGATTCACTATTTCATAATAAAACAACTAAACATCTAATAAAATATACGGAAGTTTTAAAACCAAAAGAATTTTTCACATAATGCTTAACTGCAGTTAGGGAAGTGGCACCAAGCACCTAAAACTAAAAGATGCAAGCGTGACCTCTAGCTCATGAGTCTCTAAGTTATAGATTGCTAGAAGGCAGGAAAGTCCTTTTACTTTGGCCCTGTTCTTATAAGTTTCCTACATAACTATTAGTGGCAATTAAAAACTTAGGATAGGTATTAGAACTATATGGACCGTCATTTACCCAAAAACGTTTATGAATATATTCCGTTTTCTTACAATAATTAAAAAAAAAAAATTGACCACATTGACACCATGATAGAATTGCTAACAGTTTCTGGACACTGACTGCATCAGACAATAGAAATAGTTGAACCTTTTATTCTACAAGCAAGGACTGAAGCATATATTAAACAGAAACAACATTTTCCAGGTGAATAATTGAGAAGGGTTAACAGATCTTCCACCTTTCTGGTAGGAAGACGGGGTACAAAAAAAAAAGCAAGAACAGCTGAAGGAAACATTGGCATGAGAAGAAGGAAAAACCAGAAATACACAGAGAAAAATAGAATTAAAATCTTGAAAACTCCACAAAACCAAAAGAAACAACAAAAGCCAAACAAAAAACTCCCATGCTACAAAAACTCCATACCCAACATCTCTCCCCAAACAAAAAAAAAAAAATACTCAAATCTCACATGTCTATATGAACACGAGCTCAGAAGAATACTTAGCATATATATTGTATGCTAGAAGTTTTTCTTGAACCTAGATTGTTCACTTTTGAAAGGGACATTTTTCAAGCTCCACTTTATAGAACAGTTAAACAGTGAGTTTGCAGTACAGGGGTTAACAGAAGCAGATGTCATAGTGTATGGAACTTGTAAAAGTCTCAAAGACATATTTTAAGAGTCACCTAAAACTCACCTATATAGTAGCTTGGACTATTAAAACAAGACTTATACACACAAAGGACTGGTTACATTTCAAAAGTAATTCATGCATCTTCAAGATTGCTATGACTCCACAAACTACGTTAGTGTTTACCTCCCTCAAAGACTACTCCCATGATCTCACAAAATACAATGCATAGGTTTGATTCCACTCACTTGGAACATTTTTAAGTAGTAGTTTTGGTAAAACTTTGATAGTATGTATTTTAATTAAAGCCCAAAGACATTCATTTAAGTAGAAGTGAAGGCTATACACAAAAGCTATGTTCCAGCAAATACTATTTTAATACCTTCATATTTCACATCAGCATGACCAAATAAACTACAAAAATTTAAGAATTTAAAGTAAGTGTTCTAAGAGACTGCATAGTACTGCAAGTACTTGTACCGTGAAACTACATTCACCCATGAGATGATAAAAACATCTTGCATGAACAGGTGTCCACTTGGTATGCATGCGGTACTGAAAGACTTCAGAATCATGAACACCCCTTCTAGAGTAGCAAAAGTAAAACAGTTCCAAGTCTGACACTGCAGCCCCTTCAGCTGTTTCACTGTTTTCATTAGAAGCTTCATGGAAGATTACAACTCTGCTTCAATTCATACTAGGCTAAAACAAATTCAAAATATTTTTTCTATAAAGTCAAATTAATGTTTCTATTCAATTTAATAACTGATTTTTAAGTCAGGTAAAAGTTTAATTTAAAAACACTTTTGTTTAACTGGTGTAATAAATTGGGATAATTTGGGTTTGTTACTGCAATATTTTTTTTTTGCTTTTGGCAAATCCCTTAACTTCACATTGTGCCACACACTGTTTCTCTGTCCAGCTACAACTGAATAAGCATGGGTACTCCTACAATATTGGAAGGAATCTGCAGTTTGTTTTGAGATACCACGGCAATAAGACCTAAAACAAAATTTAGATTAAGTACTACCCAAATACCAGAAGTCTGTAAATCCAGATATGAAAACATTCAGCTCTGAAATCTGGAGAAGTGAGAGAAAGGGGAATTTCAAAATTGGATAGTATTTTGAGATGTGTAAGTATGACCCCTGATGGTAGGGATCTGTGCTTCCACTTCACATCAATATTGAAAGGGAGGAGTTGATAAAATAAGAAAAATTATATAGCTGAGTCTTTAAAAGCCTATAGAAACAATGTTCAAACTGTGTTGTTTCTTACTCCATAATAGCAACTCTAAAAGAATCTCAGTAACTTTCCACATTCTAGATTTTCTAATCTGGAATATTAAATCCTACCCAGCTTTATACTGGCATCATGCTGCAGTACAGATCAAAAAGTCAGAAGGAACAGAGTGAATTTTATATAGGTCCAGAGGCCCTGCACAGACTACCAAGTCACAATTCTAGGCAAAGAGGAGAACAGTATCATTCTGTAAACTAGTGTGGTCACCCACAGCAAGCACAGGAGTGACAAGAATGAGTAAACTGAGAGACTTCCATCCTTTTACTGGCGCTTAAGCATCCTTATGGATACCACAGCAATTACTTCAATGGAGCTTAGGTTTAGGTTTGCCCTGAATTCATTTGCCACACTACAAATTTTGACTTAAGTCATTAAGTGTGGTACACTACTCTGAAACAATTGCAGATCAACTAGTAGCTAAACTGACATCTCTTCATTTGCTTGTCTCCAAAAGGGGAAAGGTCCATTTCATAACAGAGAGCCAACTAGTCACTTATCTGCTTAAAACCACATGTAAAAACATGCACAATTTTTACAGCAATTATACTTCAATGGACAAAATTGGTACTGGGACTTTAAGTAAGACTACGGGCAGGAAAAAGGGGAAACTACAGTGCCAAGCAGGAAATTTTTGGGAATAGGGAAATTACAAATTCGGTCACAATGCTCTGCTTAGACCTGCCATGACTAATGTAATATAAAGCAAAGATTTTGGTTTTTTAAATGACAAGGTGATCCCTCCCAGTAAACACTTTGGTAAATTTAGTAAATTGCTTTTTTTTTTTTTTTTTAAAGCCATTTTCCATTAAAATTCTTATTACATAATTTGTGGAAGACAAGATGCATAAATGTCTATTATACCTAACATTTAATAACCTATTTTCAGTAATGTAAGTATAGTGAACAAATATTTCCGGAAAATCATGCAAAAATTATTCAAATATGAGTGTAATTTTTGTTCTACAGTATATGTTTTAAGAAATGAAGTTACCTCATCACAACAAAAAAGAGGCTCCAGGAAAATAATTTAAAATTATTTGCAAGCCCCAAAGATCTCTTTTGAAGCATTACCTTACCTAGCAATAAGAAACTAGAAACCAATCTGCAATTAGAATCTTAGAAACAACATCCAACACAGGGCTGTATGAAAGACCATTCTTGTTCTGATTTAGGGACGCAGAGCATAACCACTGTTTTCTGCTGCAAGAGTTAGGGATCAGGAGATGACTGCCAATTAATTAGGATCTCCACATCCTTACATTATGTACTAATACTTAGTAGAGGAACAAGACGACTACTAGTCCCCAGTTATTAGATAGCTTTTTTGTTTATTCTGACTTGGATGGCGTTCACAATTTTGAAATCAAATTGGCTATTTTCAAGCTTGCTTCCTTGCCTAGACTCACATATGTTAGCATCTGGCTTTAAGCAGACTGCAGGATGAACCTTATTCCTAAACCCCTGATCTGCCTTTCACACCAATCCCCATTCCCTTTACCCATCTACATAAACTCTTACCTCCTCCCAGGAGAGGCTGTAAATAAAAGGATCAAAGATCCACGATATTCAACAAGCATCACATAAAAAGATTTCTAAAGAGCAGTTCATCAGGGCAGATATTTTCAACACATCATTACAAAGAAAGTCCACAGGACACCACTCAAAAATTACAAAAGGCAATTCATCATTACTTATACTAGGAGTAAGTCTGCATCCCCAGACTAAAAATAACAAACAAAATCAGAGCTACTTGCTAATGGCAAAGAGGGGAAAAAACCCAAACAAATGTATAAGGAAGGATAGACTATATCACTCACCAAAGGCACTGAAAAGCTGGTAAAGGTCACTAGTCTTCCACTCTTTGGGAAAAGTAACATGAAGAACATGATCTCGTTTTGGCTGCACTGCGAAACAAAAAAGTATTTGTTAAAATGTCACTAGTCACTACTTAGTGAACTACTTTTAGAACATCCAAAAAAAGTTATCCAATGTGGTGACGTAGCTTTTTTGCTTTTTTTTTTTAATAAAAAAACCAGACCAAGACCTATGAAACTACATCAGGCACCAATGAAAATGTGCCTGCAATTACGCATGAAGTAGACATACTAAATCCTACTAGTTCATCTGTGTAAGAAATTGAAACAGCATTACATGCATCAGGAAATGCCCACAAATCCAGTCATTCACATCCTTTGTGCCAAGTTTAAGGACAGAAGAAAAAAAAAACCACCTCTCTATGCTCCAGTTTTAAAAATTTCTTAGCAATAATTCAATGTTGCCATTTATCTGTCACTAAAAAAAACTTCATGTGAAACAACATTCAATTCAGCTTTCATATAACATTAGGTACAAGCTAGAATATACACACTGACAAACTTTATTAAAAACTACATGAACTAAAAAATAGCATTTAAGGCCATCATCTAAAGAAGTGCAAAAGAAGTCTTTGGTGTACACTGAAAGTTATTTGGAGCTTTCTGAATTTGGGAGAGAAAATCCAAGTCAAACTGCTGGACGAGGTAAGAGTACAGTAAAAATTATCACTATACATCTGCCTACACATCTAGGTTTGGTCATCATCAGATGCAGGCTACCGAACAAGACGGACCTTTGACCTCACCTAGTAAAGATCATTTGTACATAAGAAATCACCACAATGTACTTGTGGTGCGACTGAAGTTCCTTTCACTAGACACTTGAGCTTTTAGAACCTGTGATTTCCTATATTATTTTAAAAAGAACCAAGTGGAATACTGTATTTTAAGGTGCAAAGATACTGAAATATTTTCCATTTTCATGTGAAACTATTTACAAATCATTACTTGAGCCTCTCCACAGGTATCCACAGAGATTTACGTTTTCATGCATGACACATTGATAGATCTTCCCTTGTCATTTTATGTTTGATGTTTGACAGCAGCTGAACCATTAAAGTGGAGTGTTCCACTTCATAATTTACCATTCCAGTTTGTTAAAGGTAACTCAAGGGTTAACTACAGACAGCTTTATATGATCAGATTTTAACTTGATCACATAGAAACACTCTCAGGAAGAGCTCCTCTCTTCTTCGGGTCTAAAGATACAGGGACTGACTTTCATCTTAATGAATTACCCTCCTGAATTTTTTGGTGATAAAAACTTATCTCATTTCTGATCTCCTTAGCTTTCAGCATTAAAATGGGAGAGTTTTTCAAGGTGGATCTTATTCATGGAGCACATGTACCCAAAATTGGACCATCAACCACTTATTATTGCTATATCCGACTTCATGTGTACCCGACCCCATTATGCAAGTGCAAACCTGCTAGGGTTTTTTGACACATTTGGTCTAGATGCAGCTTTGCACTGTTTTCTGATGAAATCCTTGTGAGTTAATTTCATAAATACAGCTAAGCATTAGCAATTACTATAATTTAGTTATGACTAGTAATTACAGCAATTGGTAGTGTCCTCAGCCTAGTACATGCTTTATAGTAGAAAGCATGTAGGTTTTAAGTCAAACAAAAAAAGGAAGCCTACAGAGGGTGGAAGCAAGGGCAGCTAGCCTGGGAGAAATAGAGAAACTGCCTGAGCAGCCAGGGATCAGGTTAGGAAAGCCAAAGCGCTGATAGAAATTAATCTGGCCAGGGATGTTAAGAACAACAAGAAAAGCTTCTATAGGTATGTTAGTGATAAAAGGAGGACAAGGGAAAACGTGGGTCCCCTGCGGAATGAAATGGGTGACCTGGCTACCCAGGATATGGAGAAGGCTGAGGTACTCAGTGACTTCTTTGCCTCAGTCTTCACTGGCAAATGCTGAGCCACACTGCCCAGGTCACAGAAGGCAGGGACTGGGAAAATGCAGAACTGCCCACTGTAGGAGAAGATCAGGTTTGAGAATATCTAAGGAACCTGAGAAGGTGCACAAGTCCACGGGACCTGATGAGATGCATCTGCGGGTCTTGAGGGAACTGGCAGATGAAGCAGCCAGGCAACTCTCCATCATATTTGAGAAGTCCTGGCAGCCCGGCGAAGTTCCCACCGACTGGAAAAGAGGAAACCTAACCCCCATTTTTAAGAAGGGTAAAAAGGAAGACCCAGGGGCCAGTCCATCTCACCTCTGTGCCTGGCAACATCCTGGATCAGACCCTCCTGGAAACTATGCTCAGGCACATGGAAAATAAGGAGGTGATTGGTCACAGCCAACACAGCTTCACTAAGGGCAAATTGTGCCTGACAAACTTGGTGGCCTTCTATGATGGGGTTACAGCGTCGGTGGATAAGGGAAGGGCAGCTGACGTCATCTACCTGGACTTGTGCAAGGCATTTGACACTGTCCCGCACGACATCCTTGTCTCTAAATTGGAGACACATGGATTCGATGGATGGACCACTCGGTGGATAAGGAATTGGCTGGATGGTCGCACTCAAAGAGTTGTGGTCAACAGCTCAATGTCCAAGTGGAGACCAGTGACGAGTGGTGTCCCTCAGGGGTCGGTACTGGGACCGGCACTGTTCAACATCTTTGTCAGCAACATGGACAATGGGATCAAGTGCACCCTCAGCAAGTTTGCTGACGACACCAAGCTGTGTGGTGTGGTCAACACGCTGGAGGGAAGGGATGCCATCCAGAGGGACCTTGACAGGCTGGAGAGGTGGGCCCGTGCGAACCGCATGAAGTTCAACAAGGCCAAGTACAAGGTCCTGCACGTGGGTCGGCGCAATCCCAAGCACGACTGTAGGCTGGGCGAGGAATGGATTGAAAGCAGCCCCGAGGAGAAGGACTTGGGGGTATTGATTGATGAGAAGCTCAACATGAGCCGGCAGCGTGTGCTTGCAGCCCTGAAAGCCAACCGTGTCCTGGGCTGCATCAAAAGAGGTGTGACCAGCACATCGAGGGAGGTGATCCTGCCCCTCTACTCCGCTCTTGTGAGACCCCACCTGGAGTACTGCGTCCAGGTCTGGGGGCCCCAGGACAAGAGAAACATTGAGCTGCTGGAGTCCAGAGGAGGGCCATGAAGCCGATCTGAGGGATGGAGCACCTCTCCTATGAGGACAGGCTGAAAGAGTTGGGATTGTTCAGCCTGGAGAAAAGAAGGGTGCAGGGAGATCTGATTGTGGCTTACCAGTACCTGAAGGGGCTACAGGAAAGATGGTGAGGGACTGTTTGTCAGGGAGTGTAGTGACAGGACAAGGGGTAATGGGTTTAAGCTGAAGGAGGGTCGATTTAGATTAGATGTTAGAAATTCTTTACTGTTAGAGTGGTGAGGTACTGGAACAGGTTGCCCAGAGAGGTTGTGGAGGCCCCATCCCTGCAAGTGTTCAAGGCCAGGTTGGATGAGGCTTTGGGCAACGTAGTCTAGTGGAGGGTGTCCCTGCCCATAGCAGGGGGGTTGGAAGTAGATGATCTTTAAGGACCCTAGCAACCCAAACCATTCTATGATTCTAGGTGTAACTCTGCTCCACAAGTAAGGCTTCATTTTTGCATGAACTTGAGAACTGTAGCTTTCAACAGCTATGGTGTTTCCTTTGGTTTTAAGCCTCCCAACCCCTGCCCAAAGGGTTAATGGATTTTTTTATTCCGAAATAATTTTTTAATAACTTGCATAAACTCAACAGAACAGTTACTTAGAGGCCCCTAAAACTCAAATTCCTAACCAAAACATGTCATAAAAATAGGACAGAGGTTTCCAAATGCATCTGTCTCCTAATGAAGAGATTGCAGCATGAATTCAATTACAGTATTAAAATACTAGACAAAAAAAATCTTCACAAAAGCACCATTACACCTGCACCAACAGAAAAAATAATCAAGTCAAATCAGCATCTCATAAATGAAATACTGAATGCTTAATGAAGTCATGGGAAAATAAGTTTTATAAATTTTGAGTAACTACTTGTTTTGCTCCACATAAGAACCTAGTTTTTCAGTTGCAAAAAATGGAAGAACAGAACATGACCCTTTGTTAAGTTGTAACATGGTGTCTAATCAGTTGGTCAGCAGAACCCACGCGACTTAGAAAAGGGTAAATTTTTCATCTGTTTGATCATATTCGCTGAAATAAAATTGATACTGGAGACAGGTATGCAGGAATATAGCCTTTTCCAGATGATACAGTATTAACTGAAGATGTCATAAGCTGTCAGTCTGCAGCCACTTCTGATTTGCTTCTAAGTGCTTTAATCTGTTTTGCTAAAAAAAGCCAGGTTACCATGAGTTTATCAGAAACTCCTTGCTAACAAATTACAGGTTTATAAGACCACCTGAGCATCAGATTGGATGGAGACACAAGTAGCTAAAGAAAGCCATCCCTTCATGAGCTCAGGTGAAGTCTTGTTCCTTAATTTTGCTACTTCAAAAACTAAAAAGGACTCAAAATTTTTTAAGCACCAGAACTCAATTTTTGGCACTATACAAGCCAAACACCAAAGCCCCACAAGTTATCTTAACAAGCCAATGAGGATCAATTAATTGCTGTTTCACCTATTGAAGAGCTAGCAATTCAGAAGTTTAAGTATTTGCAATCCAGTAGCAGAGAACTGTAACAACTCCAGTTTCAGACGTTATAACAGCCTTTTTCTACTGATTAGAGAGAGAAGAAACCACTCCTAACCCTCCCACACCAGTTTATTCTTTCACTTTGAATCCTCTGCCAAACCTCTAGACCTTCTACCTACTCAGGTGAGAAATATTTGATTCATATTCTGCTTTGCAGTCATTCTGTGTAGCAACATCATTCTTCTTAAAGGAGTTTTTTAATACACAGTAACAAAAGAAGATGATAAAAGTAACTTTCACATATTCAATACTATTTGACCTAGCATATGTTACCAAACTCCACTCACAAACACAACAAAACTTAAGACAGTCACCTAATTAGCTGTGCCTTGCCTTTGTTTTCTTTAGGTACAATCTCCAAGTATATCTACCACAGAAGTGTGGCCTTATTCTTTGTGTGACTTGACTTCTCTGCAAAATCACCCCCTACAGACAACAAACCACCAGATAGCTTCCTCAACCTACAGCAGCATTTAAATCTCAGAAAAGAAATACAAGTTTCTAAAGCAGGCAGCCAAACATGCCACATTAAATGTGCTCTCCGTTTTGACGTTTAAAAGCCTCCCTGGTTCACGTTCTGCTGTAACATCTGCATCAGTCTGTTCTACAGGAGTGGCTTTCAGATAAAAGAGACAGACTTGCAGAGGCAGAGTCTTTTTTGGCAATTCTGGGCAAAGTATCAAATCAATCCTGTAAGGTGGCTAGCAAGTGGAAGCAGCATCTTTACAGCTTAGTAGCTTTGGCATTCTCTCAACTACCCAAAGCATTTATCCATTTTTCCACTCAATATCAAACAGTTGGGGAAAGAAGTATGCAACATAGATAACCATTCCAACAGAGTCAAGAGCCAGAGCTCAGTGATCTGATCACCTAATTGCATTTAAAAATTAAATATATGCCCTTACACCATATATTTTCCTTTCCAGTAGTTACTTCCATCTTTATAGAACTGCATTCTGTTACTATTAAACTAGCATCTAATAAAGGGTCATCCTCCAGTTTAAGCTTTCCGATGCACGGAGTGGAAAATGTCTTCACATCAATATTGCTTCCAGATGGGTATAATTTTCAAGACATTTGTGTATCTGACTTCACTATATAAAATTAAGCTTTCACCTAGTCGAGGACTAAACTGACCTCCAGGGCTTCATGTTTTCATAAGTCAAGACATCAGTGGTAACACTCATCTGAAGTTTTCTCCCTTATAGTGCAACATGCCATAACAGTAAGGGCCTTTATATTAGTAAAATCTGTTTTCATTTCAATGTATTAGCAACTTAAAGACCCAAGTCTGTAACCTGAAATCACTTGAAATGTAAAAATATTTCAAGTAATATTTTTACATTTATGTAATCATAATCTCATGTGGCAAAAGAATTCTGATGTTGTGATAGAAGTTAAGTAAAGGTACTGGTGCATGCAAACTGTGAAGCGAAGTGGTCAAAAGATTTTCAGAACCATTCGCTATTCACTAGTTTGCATCCTGTATTTACTCTCTTACTTGTTACTTTTAGTTATAACAGTTTAATCTGTTCTACTCAATCCCCTTTATAATGCAGATTCTCTGATTAAAGTCGAAGAATTTAGGGTTTTACTATTTCATTCAAAAAAAAAAAGGGGGATATTTAGATGATTTGATAAGTGGCTAATAACCAAAACGCAGCAGATGTCCCATGCTTTAGATATACGACAAATAATCTTTACACTTTGTCCTTGAGGAAATTTGCCAGAATGGTAGTAAGTTTACAATGAAGTAAGCTACTTACAGTCTGGTCCTTCCAAATTGAGATATGGTATGTCCATTACTCTCATAAGAAATAGCCTGAAGCAAAACGGAAAAGCACCTTTAGCAAATTTCTGCATAAAGACCTTTTACAAAGCTTTCTTTTTATAGTTTTTTAGATATTGCTTCTGAAGAAGCAGAATTAATCATCCCAACCATATCTTAAGCTATATTAAAACAAAGAGACCCTCTAATTAAATGCAATCCATTATCTAGTAATCCAGATTCAAAAAGTTACTTGGTACCATGCTAGTAATTTTACTTATTCAACATAACAAGAACAAAAAAGCCCCAAACTGTTACTGCTAGAAAAAATTAAAACAAGTGGGGAAATGTTTAGAAAAACATTCAGAAAGCAGCAGCTCTGTGCAGTAAGAGCCAATTACACAGCTGGGCAGAAAAGAACTTGCAGGTCTAGGATCTGTGTTCTGCTAGTAAGCTGGACTTCACTTTAGCCTGTGGAAAGATGCTCAGTTCCATTTATTACCTATGATATGTTATGATATATTCATCTGAAATAATGTCAATGCCACTGTTAATAGGAGCAAAAGCCTTCTTCAGACTCCAGTGCAGGGGATAACATAAAACCTAAATATACAGTATTTCAGCTAGTCAGTAAAAGTCATTTAGTCTTCACCGAATGAAAGTTGTCCATCATCCATGCAGGACAGCAGAAGTTTTTTGGTTTGGGGGTTGTTTGTTTTTTTGGTTTTGTTTTTTTTTTTTTTAAAGACAGATTTGGTTTAAGTTGAGCTATCTGAAGAAAAAGCTTTCACAGAATTCTTGGAACCAGCTAATTTTTAAAGTACGCAAATAACTAGTTTCATAGGTAGTGGTTTTCATAAAAATAAAGATAGTTTACTAAAAATACAACAAAAACTTCTGGGGAAAACACTAGTTAAGCTGCCCTCCTGTAGGTTTTATCATGTTGAGGAAAGCAATACAGTGGCCAACAGCACGAACAGACTTATGCCAAAAAATGTATATACCTGAGATTACTTAAAATCAGTTTTTTATCCTCCGAGACAAATCCTACATTTACTTGTTTGATCAAAGGATTATGTCTCTAAACAGCACATACACACAAACACACACATACTTCCTAAAGAGATAGTATAAATACTGATTTTAATATTAAGGGCACTTAAAGTATGTTACAGCAGTAACTGCATCTTGTAGCACTCACTTAAATCACATGGATTATGAACACTATGTTGCAGCACAGTCCATAATTGAGTATCCATAATTATGGTTGTAAGATTCCACATCTATCTGCAGAAAACTTAAACTATGACAACATGAACACTATTTTATATTAAATTAGCTAGATTCATGAACTTGTACCTATGACATCGCTTTTCACTACATTAATTCACAATTATTTAAAAGCTATACTGACCATGCTAAAAAATATTATTTCCTACACTGTTACCAGGCTACAGTCAGATCACATGGTCAGAGGACAGCAGTCTATTTCTCGACATACAACAATATCCTAGGAACTCTGAGGTATTTTGAGACAGCCACTTGGAAGACAACTGTTTCTGTGGCAAGTCAAGTAAAATAAGGAGAGCAAGGCTACGATCATGCCACTTCACAGCATTTGCACAGATTTTCATTTCTGATATCCCTTTGTATGAAAAAAAAAATTTCTAGAATAATTTCTATTTCTACAGACCATCATGCTATTCAGCTCAATAAACCATGATGTTTTCATTTCTCTACATCTCTTTCACCTCCTGCCTCCAGCTACATCAAAAGAAAAAAAAACAACATTCCAACAACCCAAAGAAATCCGAAATAAAGCTGTCATTAAAAGTTTGGAGGGGCTTGTGGGTGGAGGCAGGGAGGTACGGAAGAAGAGAAGAGATGTTGCTGTAAACAAAACAAGTCAAAACATTTCAAATCAACTCTAAAGCACATAGCACAATATAGCAATCAAATTATAAACTTAATTGTTTAGGTGTTACAATATAAAAAGTCCCATCATCTCAACTTGTAAGCATTAGGGATTACTCACAGCAGATTGTTCACATGAACATGATTTTTCAAAAATGTTGCATATACAATGAAGCATAAAGATTACAGAAACGCGTCTCTGGAATTCTTGGTTTGAGTTGTTTATCTTATAACTTAGTGCATTATGCCTAAAAGAGCCAAACAACACTAAGCCAAAGTCTATTTTTAATCAGTTCCACTGTCACAAGAAGTTGAAACTATAAAGATTTTACTTCTGTTCATCATTAACCTATATGCTGGCCACCGCTCTTGAATGGCAAGCCAGGAAGTTCCGTAACTTGCTGACATAATTAAAGAGGTCAAAATAACTACTGAAAGAAGTATTACCTTCCCTTGAAGGCTAAGTTTGTAAAAATCAAAGCCTGACTTTTGGTTTTAAATTTACTCCCACTATTCACATTAGTGACAAGTCTATTCAAACAGAAAACATTTCCAAAATCCTATTAGTCACACCAATCATGTAGAAATTTAATGTCTAAACTTTACTTAAATATAGACCTTGAAATTAAGACTTCATAAGCAACCCAAAGAATCATAAAGTGGTCTGCTTTAAAGAACATTTTCAAGACTACCTTGATAATAGTTCAAACTGAGAACATTGATTCTAAATAACTGCCTTATAATAAACTACTCTGATCAGCTTCTTTCGGGAAAAACTTGTGTGACAGATAGCATGACTTTCATTTGTTTAGCTTACTGTTTGCATGTTGTAGTTTGTGTTTTGCTTGAAGAACATGACTACAGCACAAAGGAAAAGGTTTCCTTGTTCTGACTGCTGCCCACAGGATCAGGTAGAACTTCTGGAGGAAGGAGGAAGATAGTTTTTTTTCTCCCCAGGAGGAAGAAAAGATGCTCAGCTAGGGAAAGCTTCTAGATCACAAACTAGAGAAAACTAGGTGTAGCAGAAAGCTAGCTGGCAGCCCAGAGCATACCTGCAAAAAAGCCCCAGAAGCAACATACTTACTAGGGACCTTAAGATAACTATGTAAATTGCGCAAGCCCTGGATGCTACTTACAGGTGCTAAACAGACCAAGTGCTGGAAAGAGAAATCTGGTCTCCAAGGACATACTGATCAGAGCAAAAGACTTACTCGTTTAAATATCTAACAGCTCTGACTTCTGAAATGTACTTAAATACTTTTTTTATTACAAAATAATATAAATAAATGGAGTTGTCTTATTCTGGTTTGTTATTTTGCATTATAGTAAAAAAAGCTAGCTTTAAAAATACAAGTCCTGGCCTGCTCACTGTAAGGAAAAGGTGAGACAGTCTCATCTCCAAGCTCTGACTGAGGTGAGGTGGCAGACATTAGTCAGAATATGGCAAAGTGAAAGAAAGACACAGCAAGTCTTCCAAGTTTCCATGATTTAAAAATAATATATAGCTTTTCCAAAACAAGAAACTACAAGTTCTGAATAATGACAGAATAGATAAGCTTTCTTTTTTCTTGTAAACAGTAATTTTCAGTTCTTGCTTAAAAAAAACCCCACACAAACAAACAAGCTGTTGTTCTCCCTACAATTTTTAGTTAACTTCTCCTTTTGTTACAGGTAGGCAGTGTTAACTCTGAAACCAAAACAGACACAACAGGCTTCCGCTCAAAACTTTGAAATGTCACTGCTGGAGGAATGTCACATTTGAAGTATGTAACTTAATTAACTTGAAAAGCTTAAATATAACATATTATCATGACAATTTTAAAAGTTTCAGCTTGTACTTGTTGCAGATACACATCTCTAGAAAGAACTGAAAGCATTTTGTTTAATGATTGAAAAAAAAAAAATCACCTGAATTGTTATCTACTAGTTGGTGTGTGTGTGTGTGCTGGTGTTACTGAAAACAATCCTGTGATAAATCTTATCTTAAAAAGAAATTATGCTGATCAATTCTATCACCACCTTCACATTCAAATCAAGCAGTCACTGCCGGTCCATGCTCAATCTAAGGAACGCACATACAATTTATAACATCTGCTAGAATATATGGAGTTACTGCCTCACATGTCTCAGTGTCACCTAACTGCTGTCACTACTATAGTAATTTGGTTTCCAAACCAAAGAAAGCTGAAAGCCATTGATCACGATTATTCCCTCATTTGTGTGGGCCATCTGAAGCCAAAATAATTAATTTTGCCAACTCCTATATGATAGCGTTTGAAAGGACGGAATTTCTCCTGAATTTCAACAGACAGACTAAAGCACTAGCAGCTTTTTATTTTCCACTCCTTTTCCTTTATGTGACAGGTTATACTATCTTTACAAGCTTCATTAAGTAAAATCTACAGATTAAATGCACAACTAATCAAATCTGTGCATAAAGACTTCTAGATTTCTCAAGTCTTACTTCAATTGGTTCAAGTAATTTGCACGAAGATCCAATTCAAAAGCAAAATACTGATCATAGCATTATGCCATAAACTCCTAATCATACATGTTTATTGTGCCTTCTGTTATAATGTTAATACAATAGCTTTGTGTTATTTGGACTGATACTTCAGTAGAGGTATTTTAGTTTTTCCAGACTGTTTAGCATACTTAGTTTTTAACTATCACCAGTTTCTGACAGTGTCCTACAACATAAAGAACACCTGACCAGTTTTTCTTCAGTTCCAGTACTCCCAAAGCTTACTCCAGAAATAATTTTCTAAACTGTAAACACATTTTCAACACTGGCATGGACAAGGCCGTTAAAGCAGTCCAGGTACTCTTCTAAACACCCTTTTACAGGTTAGAAGAAAGCAAAACCAATCTCTTCAAAAGAAAAGGTACTTACTTTACCAATTCTGGCCTCTCTGTAGCATTACTAGCATGAATCAGAAAGCCAATCAAAACTGAAGTGTAAAGGAAAATGCAATTTGCCATTGATTCTGAGGATAGAGATATATATTCTAAGGCTAGTGTTATTTTTCCATATTTTAGCAGGTTTTTTTTAATACAACAACTTACTTGTTAAAAAAAGGTTCAATGAGTTTTGATCTAGCAGACACATGGTTTTTCGGAGGACTGAGGAACGAACCTGATGAAGAAGAAATTCAATATGTAAAAAGCAGCTACAGCAAGCATGAAGGAGAAGGTTTGATAAAGACTACATAGATACCTAGGAAATTAGCCATGGAGATGAAGCACAGCCCAGTAATGTATGCATCATATCCTGCTTCATGAAGTTGTTCGGAAGCTGTATCGTAACTGGGAAACCCTTCTGCACTTTCTGAAGAGAAAAAATAATTTGTAAACATATTATCACAGAAGTTAAAGTAGCCCTGTACGCTTACCCACAGACTTATTTTGTCAGAGCATAACAGCATTTGGGTAAGTTTATATGTTTTTTCAGAAGTTCTGAAAATTCAGAAGTTAGGAAAAAAACACAGTTTTGTTTTGTCTTTTTAAATAACAATAAGCTTCTAGGATAGAAACTCCTTCCTATTAAAAAGCTTTTAATCCACAGACCTACTTAGCCAAAATGGAGTATTATTTCTAAAACAATGACTGCAAGATTCCCCACACAGCATTTTTTTTCCCTGACTGTCTTGCATTTAAAAGAAGAGACACTCAGGCTAATTGAAAACTCTACTATTAACCTGCTTGCTAACAATCCGATTGACCTATGGTCAGATTTTTCATGGTATTTGAATGGTGGCAATGGAACTAAGTGATTAAAGCATGTCTTTACGGACAATTATGCTTGGTGTTTATGTGAAGACCACGAGAAGTATCCTTTGAATCACCTCTGGAAGTGGAAGTCTTAATAGGCACTTCTCTGAAGAGAAGTGTCCAAAAGTGCTGAAGTCTCAGTAACAGAGAAATATGTGGACATCACCCTTTTTTTCTTTAAAACTTAAATTTTTTCCACTCCCAATATCAAAGTTATTTCACCTCCGTAGCTAGTTTCTCAACTTCTAGAAAGCTGGCTCATTTTCCTCTAGAAGCTATACTGAGAATAGGACTCAAAGAACAAAATTAACTGTTTAAAAAGCCAGAATCATGAGCCTCACATTAGACTGAAAAGTGAACTCTGTAATTCCATTAAATTTATTGCATTCAAACTAGCAAAAGAAGCTGTGACACAGAAATACTAGCATAACATATACAATGGAAATATGTAAGCATATATACCTGTTGTATTTTGTAAAAAGAAATTTGAATCCAAATTTTACATATATGAAACTAGAGTAGCAAAACATCAGGCCTTTTTTCAGGTGAACTCTTGTAATATTTATTTAAAAAATAAAGTTGTCAGATTCAGACAACATTAAGCTATACTGGCTGAGCTGAAAAGGACATTTCTTAGTGCTTAATTATTTTTTTTTTTAATAGATACATATCCAAAAGAAAACATAAACAAACAGTTAATGGAAGTATTCTAGTATTTTTAAACATGCTTTGCTTTGGATGTTCAGAACCACATTAATCACCTCTGATTAAATACCAACACTTCCAAGTCAGTTAACCATTATGGTCATACTTTGCTTTAAAAAAAAAAAAAAAAAAAGGTAAAATTATTATATTACATCAGCAAAGAATAGTACCTGACAGCTGCCAAATTATGTTACATCCTGAGAAGAAGCTACAGAGAATACACCAATAAGAGATCTGCATGCAACTACCGTACACTCCATATGCATGATACTAACTAGGTCTAGGCACCAACAGCTCCTGCTCATTGGTCAAGAAGATTGTAGATTATCCACCTTATTATCTCTCCTGTTACTACAGCATAAGTGCATCTGCTTTGCACATACAATAATATAAAAAAGTATCACTCATCTTGGTTTTGATTAAGCATTGGTACTTTTCCTTCCAATGTAGTCTACTGTTCAGTATTGCTCACCCTTTTCTAAATCAGCAGCTTAAGGAAAAATTCCAGAACCTTGAGATAAGCTTGCCCTTTGATTAACTATCCTTTTGTTCACCTCAAAGCAAAGCAAGCTCTAAAGGAACTTCAATAATTTCTAGAACACACATGACTAGTCACTACTGTGTAAGTTTTCTTGGTTTTGTTTGTTCAAGTCCTATTAGAGTGCTCTGGCTTTGATATGAAGGACAATAATAACCAAATGAAACTGTTTTAAAACAATTTCAAGTTACTCATCAAAAGTCAGCTTAAAAACCAAAATGCTATCATTGGAAGATGATGAAACAGCTGTTCACTGAATACATCCATTCTTCTATTATCTGAAATAAAGTGGAAGGATTCCTACTGACTTCCACTAATAGTTCTAAATACAACTGCACTATACGTATAGTGCCCATGTTTAAAGTCTCTTTCATCAAAATACTAAGTATTAATAGGAGAATTTACATTTCAGACCAAGAATAAAAATAATCAAAACACTTTCTTTCTTCTGAAAGAGGAAAACATTTCAGAAATAAGACCATTTTGATATATTCTTACCAACTTTAGGAGGACTGAACGGAACCTCTTTTAAACGCTTTTCCAGCTCTGCAAGGGATGTATTATTAATGATCTCCTGCAAGAAAAGGCACCATTAACTGCCAATGACAAGCACACTTTCCCTGGAAACTGAAATCAAATAGGATACAACGAGTATTTCCTGCTGCCACCTTGTGTTTTCTAAGGATTTATACATAGCCTCATTTCAAAGTAACACACCAGAGAAGCCTGTGAAGACAAATTTTAAAACGTTAACTTGCCTCACCTACAACATAATGAGTCACAAGCATTTATTAATACTTTTCAGAATTCTTGATGATTAATTGTACCAAAGTACTATTTCTATTTGAATCAGGTTCCACGCATGGTACACGTGGCAGTGGAAAAGGCAGTACAAACAGCAACGCAAAACATCCTAAATATTGATTGTAATGGTTGAAGACATTCAAGGTGAATATTTAAGTGTCCTTGCTGACTAGACATTCTTTAATAGTTTTGTAAGTGTAAATACTGCTGATTTAAAGAAGCCTGACAATTAGAAAGCTGCTCCTACAATTCAGCTTGGCTAAGTTGCATTACTGACTCTATACATGCATAGATAAAGTCACAAAAAGACATACAGATTATTAATTTCTTCAAACCAAACTTCTTGATGTTCTTAATTAAATATACTTGATTGATCAGTACAATAGAAAAAGCATGCAGAATCGATAGCAAGAGAAAATAAAAGATCTTGCACAATCTTTCTTAAAGTTGTCTGAAATTTTTGAGGACCAAATTTCCTTTGGTTCTACATCAAGACAGCTGTTTACAGTTAGCATCAAGTCTGCATCTACTGTAAAAATTACAAATATCAACATAACTGTACTGAATATAAAACATGCACAGGATTATTAGTTTTCAGAATACAAAACACCTCTATTCTTACTATAGTAGTATGCAAGACAAACCTGAAAATATCTACCAAGTACATTTTAATAAGATTTTCTGTTATGTAATGCTCTAAAGTCAGAGATGTAGGCAGAAAGATAGATGCTGCTTCATCAGCATGTTTTTTCATTAATTTTTATTTCAAAGGCACATAGGAAAGCAAGAGAGTACGATCACTAATCTCAGTACTTCTTTGGAAGGATAAAATTGTTGTGCATGAATTTTAAAGAAAAACCTGTAATCTTTTTTTCCTGATGACTACCCACTGAACAGCAAGCCACAGTAGAATCTAATGATGATATTCAAGTATCTTTTTCTAGACAAATCTTAAGTCAGCATTCACAATATTCTAAAGCTTTGAGCATGTAAGTAGTTTCCAGGTCCTATTTGTTCATGAGTAAAACTTTTTTCTTCCTCTCCTGAGGAGACATGCAGTCTTGTGCTAATTTACAAGACAAAAAAATCTGCTAATCACATTTTAAGTAGCAAAAACTGTACATATTTTGGAATTCAAAGCTGCTAAGTTATCTTAAAAGTGACTTGTACGAAAGTAAAAAATTGTATTCTAAAAATTTTATAAGTTTAAGATAAGGGGTTAAGAAAAATCATTCTTTTACAAAAAGGAACATCACAGAAAACATAGTTAGACATTTTTCTCTGAAAAAAGTATCATTTGTTTCAATACACACTTAATGCAAACTTGTATCTTCAAATCATTCTGTAATATTATATTAATTTACCTTAAAAGGTTGTGTACTTGCCATCAGTTTAGTATCCAATAGCCTAGAAACAAAGTAAGAACTAAATAAGTTGAAATGGAAGAATGTCCGTTTTGCCAAATCCTCAAAAATATTTTGGTGTATTAGCTGGGAAACAGCAGTTTCACCCTACTGAAAAATTACTCTTAGATCTTAGAGCAGCCCAAACACTCCTTGGCTTTGTTCAGCATAAAAAGTGTTCAGCAACTAAGCAGTAACAAAAGAGGCAAACAGTAAGTGGCAAATGCATCTTGTTCCAAATGCAGTGCAGATTCAAACCACCAAATATCGTGCTAAAAAGAAGAGGGTAGCAAAGTTGGATCTTTTGCCAAGAAGTAGAACGATAGCACTGCTCTTCTGAAAATGAGATGCTACAGAATGCTTTAAAAACTACCTAACTTGTTATCAATTTTATTTCCAGTAACAGCTAGGCTATAGGGCTAGGACAAACAATATCAGCTTATTAAAATGATACTAAAATAGCTCCAAGTTTGAACTAAGAACTTACCGGGGAAAGACACATGATGTTACTTCCTTGAACTCACTTAGGTCCTAATTTAACATTAAACCAGAAGATAAAATCCAAGTAAGTTAACTGTTTATCAGTCTCAGGATGATAAATAGCAGTAGCTACAATAATCCAATCAGCTTCTAAAACTGAGATACAGTGACTGAATTCTCACCTCTTAAGAGATGTATTTGTCAGCATTACCATAAATACTACCTGCAGTTACAGAGAACTACAGACTAATTATTTCTGATTTGTCTGTGATTTGAAATGTTCTATCACCTCTAACACCTTATCCTATCATATAACCTAGATTATCTCTAATTCCAGCTGTCTTAACAGTTCTACTTAAATGTTCCCAGCATTTAATGTCAATGGAATATAAGTCACTCCAGGTGGACAGTTGACTGCCTAGAGGTTTAGATCTTCCAAGTGTCAAAAGTACAGGAACAACTGACAACTGTTTATGTTCCACACTGTCCAAACAGGTCCTAAACATCTTTCTTCCATCTCATAACCAAGTCTTTCCCATAACACCCACAAGCCCCTGGGGATTGCGAGTAATATAACCATCATGCAGGCCATCCTTCCAACGAGACCTTTGGCTTCTTCAGACAATGTCCTTGGTGTCAATACATTGCTTAGCAGTTAATGACTGCAATAGTCTAATAATTAGACTGCCCTACTGCAGTCATGAAAGTATGCTCCCTCCAATTATTCATTCCACCTCTTCATCCCAATGAACATCATCCTGCTACAAGATTTCTTATCATTTTATTAATTGTAGTATATTATATGAAAACATGTATTTGCACTTTGTAAACTACAGGGAGGGAAACGCCACACATAAACGCTGAAGCTCCAAACCAGCACTTTAACCAGTCAGTCAGATAGATTTACCTGCTATTATCCAAGCATTTTCTGAAGGACTAACATATGTGAGCAGAAACCACAATTCAATTCCAATATTTAATTTGAATATTCTAAAAATATAAAGGAGAATTCAATCCAACTAAGCTTTCTACATGAAGATCTAAGAAAATAAGGCAGTAGCCCAGAAGCAACAAGTGTTCTTTTTAAAATACTCTGTTGTTCTTAATAGACTGTCATATGCTTCCATTCACGAGAAAGTTTGGAGATAAGACTAAAAACAAAGGCATTTATTTCATCATCTGAACACTCAGAGGATTACTTACATCAGGTAGGGGACAATAGAACTGGTGTATGGTATGCATAACATCCAGTAGCATATTGTGCCCAATAACAAGCTTGCCCTGTGAAAAGAACATTAAATGTTAGTTACGCTTCCAGTCACGGCCATGGCAAGGGCAGTACGTGAAAAGCACCTATCCCAGATGCTAGCCAAGGGCAGCTGGGAACAAATACAAATCAAACCTCCCCATTTGTTCTCTGCCTGCCCCACAGAATCTTCCATTCTCTCAGAGGAGCCACTCCTTTTTCCTCTACTCCTAACCACTTATTCACAGCCTTCAGCAGCAGCAGCTTGAGATGTTGAGAAGATGCACTAGAACAACTACTTACAACTTGGTTTCCAAATGTAATCTATTTAAAATTGAAGTCAAGTGATTTCTTAGTCCACTTTTAAATTACAACTTGTACAACAACTCACAATATATTCTTTATGGTTATAATATACGATAGTTATTAGGGGCATGATCTGGCCTCTCATAGTGCAGAACTTTTCATGCCAGATGATGTACAAGCAAGTTCCTTCTTGAAAAAGTACAAGAAATTTTTTAAATGTTAACTTTGATTCATTTGATAGGACAATCTTTCTGCTTCCCTGTGTCCTCCATTTGCTAGAGAAAACAATATGCATATATGTGGTTTTATTTCTACACAGCAGACTGTGACAACTACATGAAAATAACTGGGCTGAAGGGGACAGATGTAACACTATAGACCATTTTAACTATGTGAGTAGAATAAAACTAGATGACCTTCTCTGATTAAGCCTTTAACTGCCAGAAAAAAACCCCACATGACAAGTTTTTTGAGACAGAGAAAAAAAGCCTTCAAAGCTTAGTTACTTAAGAGAATCTTGTTAAGAGCCCTAAGAAATTGGTATTGTTGACTTTTACAGATAACAAAGTTGTTCATGTCATTAGTTTAAGGGCTTACTTAACCTACCATACTCAACCACTGTAAAACATGAAGCAACATCAATTTAAAAAAAAAAAAGCCACTTTAACTTGTATTTCATGTTATCTTCCAAAACGTAACAGCAAGATCATAGAATGGTTTGGGTTGGAAGGGACCTTAAAGATCATCTGGTTCCAACCCCCCTGCTACGGGCAAGGACACCCTTCACTAGACCACACTGCCCAAAGCCTCATCCAACCTGGTATTAAACACTTTCAGGGATGGGGCCTCCACAACCTCTCTGGGCAACCTTTGTTCTTTCTTTGAATTTTTTTCTTTTCTTAAAACCAAAGGTACATTAAAAATCATATTAACTTACAGAATTAGCAATGGCATGAACAACTCTGGAAAATCCTACTGCATCATTCAATTCTTCCTATAAGCAAAGATTCTAATGTTAGTGAAACATAAATACAAATACTGTCAAAACTGGCAGACACACCAGTTTGGCTCAAACTGTTTCTCAGACATAATCAATAACAGACCATAGAGGAATTGTCAATATTTGGAAGATATACGAGGTCAAAGCAGGACACTGCTGGCAGAATTCCAGTTTTATACCTAGCTCTGGTTCACTGTAAAGTAGGAAAAGGCACAAGTTATTTTGGTGCATTGGCCTGGTTTGGCCAGAAGCCAAACGTGCACTCTGCCTTTTGCTGACTCCCCTTTCCCAGGATATAAGGAGGGCCAAAAAAAAAAATTAAAAAAAATCAAAGAAATTCAAAGGAAGGCAAAAAGACTCGTGGATCAATATAATGACAGTTTAGTAAGAAAAGTTAAAGCTGCATGCACAAGCAAAGCAAAAAGGGGAATTAATTCACCACTTCCACTTCCCATCAGCAGGCAGATGTCCAGCCACTTCCTGGGAAGCAGGGCCTCAGCATGCTTAAAGGTGGCTTGGGAAGATATCATAATCACGAACATCCCCCCCAACCTACTTGCTTTAAAGAAGGGTGGAAAAGAGAGAGAAAACCTTGACACTGTGCAAGACTGTTCAGCAGCAGCCAAAACACTTGTATGATATCAACACTGTTTTAGCCACAAATGCAAAGCACAGCAACATATGGGCTGCTACAGAGAAAGTTAACTTCATCTTAACCAGACCGATACAGCTGAGGTCAGTTTATTGTCAATACACTATCTTCGATAGTGTTCAGCAGCTATTAGATTGCAAACAGCTCAAGAAGATACTAAAATTAAGCTACATATTTTCAACCGTATTTTTTACATACATTGTTTTAAGATGCAACAGGTTGAATCTCGATTGTTATTTCTATTAAATCAGATTGTCATTTTATGCTAACATTGAGATTGGGGAAGAAACATTCTTCACTACTTGTATAAGAAGAAATATTATACAAGTACAATATTATATAATGACAGTTACACATGTTAAACTGACTCAGATTGGTTTGGGGGGATTTGACTACAGCATCTATTTTCATTTCACTTAGAGAATTTTTTTTAACAGATTTTTCTTTTTCAGGTCTACGGAAGTAATTTCTGCCTTGCATTATCTGTCTTTGTTCAACCAGAAGTGAAATTCAATAAAAATATTCACTGCTATTTTAGTTCAGCCCTGAATGCCACTAGTCAGAATGAGTAATACACTTATAAAGACTGCTTCAGAAAAATCTACTGCAGTAGTAAATTGTCCCTAACTCATCTTTTGAAAAAAGAGATGTTACATTAGTTGAGGTCTCTGTCAGGTATGTCTTTCCCTTGTACGCAAGTATTATTTGCTCCACCCAAATTGACTTCATCTTGAAACATGTAGGCACAAACCACAAGAGTGTTATCAAGAATTCCCACAATTCAAGTCTTATGACTTCTTGAAACTTGCATCACACTCAGTAAGCAAAAATAGCAAGTCCATAAACAATGATGGAAGTGCCTGAATATACCAGACATGACCTTCCAGTCACCTTGTCAGTTGTGGAGCAGTTTTTATCAAGAAAAGTCAGATGACATATTAGTTGTACATGACATTTTAACTCAGACAACTAAGAGCAAGTTTTGTAACAGCATACTACTCCAAGGACAGATTGTGAATCCAAATAATGTGAAAACTTGCTCAAGAATTTCTGCAAGGCTATTGCAATGACTATAGTTATACAGCACTAATAAATACAATCAACTGATGTTTCCTATTACTAGAGTATGCTTCTCTGATAGAAAAGATTCACATAAGGAGGAATTCACTGCTCCAGAATATTGGTTCAGTATTTTACAATTACTCATTCTTTACAATTTTGCAGAGTATCTTGCAACTCTTCTTGCTCTATTGCAAAGATTAAGTTATCTGGTAGAATTTGGAGGACCAATTTCAGACAACAGCCACAGAGAAACAAAAGAGAAATACTACCATACCCTGTCACACAGTTTTGCATAGCCGACTGAAATCATAAATTCTCCCCAGCCCTCTTTCACGTAAACTAATGAGATGGAACTTATTTACCTGTTCTTTTGCTTGTTTCTGCTGTTCTCTTCTTTTTCGTTCTTCTTCATTTACCTTACTAATAACAATAAATCTCTCCTTCTAAAATAAAAAAAATTATAGTTTGAGGAATGACATTGAGAAGTTCATATTTAACAAGTTTCTGTAAATTTACATTGTAAAGAAAATTAAGTCATACCTCAACAGCAGTTACTTGGCAATGTGACTTTCTATTATAAGCACCACTTTATCACCCACTCCAAAAAGCCTACTTTAGAAAGCTGTATTAGATTCATCCACCAAACCTAACTTGTACTAAACCCACCTTTTACTTCTGAGGAAAGGTTATCAGTATTTCCTTGTAAATAGTGGATTTCAGATATCTTTTGAAATAGAGATTTCTGCTGGGAAGTGAGGATACAGCATGTGGTGCTATTATTTTTCCTCTGAGATCAAGATCTGCTTTTCACCAATAGACATACTTTTCACCAATACTGAATGTCAGAACCACTACATCTTAAAATACCTTTTAGTATCCTTTAAAAAAAATATTAAGCAACACAAATACATGCTTATGCTTCATATGCTGGTCGGATTTAATGTTTAGAAACTAGTTCATTGTATTCCATTTAAAATGTTTCACGTTTTGCATAACAAAGCTCAAGTTAGATCTAAAAGTTAGGAGAGTTGGTAAAATTGAGAAATACAATTTCCTTTAAAGTGAACAAATGTTACAGGCAGTAACATGCCTAATTACCTTATCTGACTCCAGAGTTTCAACATGGATACCTTTTGGATACCTACATTAAAACAAATGAAAAGTAAACACAAGTAGGCATTAATTTGGCATTTGACAAATTGAAACCACAACAGCTATTTGGTAATTTCAAATTTCATTATTACTATAAGTCCTAAGTGCAATAGAACTATTAAAAGCTCCCTTTTACTTTATTATAATGGAAAATTTGAAGCAATAGGCTAGTTAAATTGGCCTCCTTACGTTACTTAACAGTAACTAGCACTAAAATATATTTTCTTATACAATTTCCCATCCTATTGCTGCGGAACCTACAGCTTCTTATTTTAGTAATTTTAAGTAAACGTCATCTAGATATTTCATCACAATCTAGAACCTCTGCTTTCAAGAAATCCAAAATCAAAACACTGGTGAGAAAGCTCTCATTTACTTGCAGCCACAAGACAGCTCTTTCGGTGATTGTATGCCTTTAATACGTCACTTATGCTAGGATTTATAAGCAACCCTGAACTTCCTGCCAACAGTAAGCTCTAATAGGAAATATTAATACAAATGCTGTTACCTCTGCTACAGAGTTACATCACTCCGTCACACTCACATTTATTTACCAAAGTACTACCATACACAGAGCATCCAACCAATAGCAAGGTCAGAGAATATTGTCTTTCACTGCTTAACAAGTACATATTACTCTGATCTGTCCATTATAGTAAACTAAGCACAATTATGTAACCACCACAGAACCAGCATTTTTCATGCATCCTCTGGCTATTACTAAAACTAGTACCAGAGGAAACATACTAGAGTACTTTTGTGTCCTCTCCACCCTGGCTTCTCACACAATTTTGAACCTAGACCTCACTTTTAAGCTGTTTCACGTAACAGACCTTGGATACATCAAAACACTACTGCATAACAGAACAATTCAATAGAGAAAATGACCTGTCAAAGAGTTCAGGACACAAGGACAATCAATAACCTCACTGTTTTCTGCTTTAATTATCTCCAGGCTAGCTTCACAACTTTGTTTTCTCCTGCCAATATATAAACACCGCGTACACAGCTGTAACATTCAACACAGCTGGATGTTAAAAAAATTACAATTCATGAACACACTCTTCCATCCACTGAAAATGCAAGAATAAGTGTCAGACAAACATAACACCATGTGCTACTGGAAGCTATTCTATCAATATATTAAAAAATTCACACAGAAAAATTCTTGAAAATACCTCTCTCTGAGATTAGTTCTCAAGCTCACTTCTTGAGATTCCATTTTATAGAGAGAAGCTTTATTATATCCACTTGCAGTGTAACAGAGTGCCAGATACTGTCACAACACTGAATTAATTGAATGTACAAAAAAAGATTTCCACTGTATTTTCCACATTTTACTAGTGCAGTCAGAACAATGAAAATCTCATTTCTACAGCCTTATGTTTTCTCCTAAAGCCTTAAGGAAAGTATTGCGGCAAAGATGACGGATAAAGTAAGCCAAGAAAGGAGAAGAGAATTACTACCAAAATTAGGACTTTCAAGTAATCAGAAGTACTTATATTTGGTATCTAGCGGAAAACTAGAAACGTACCAGTACCTTCTATAGAACTAGTAGTTTTTCAAGTAAAGCCCACAATCTGTATAAGCACATGCACTTTCTGTTCACTAAAAACCTGTCAAGTTGCATTAGTTACTTAATCCCAGGCTGTGCTGTTTTATTCACAGATTTTAGATAGGAACAATAAAATAAATAAGCTTTAAAATATTCAAATGAATCATCACAAACCAGTTAAATGCAATTTATCTTCAGAACGTTATAGAAGTCTTCTCTTAAAGGAAAAAAAAAAGTCTTAATGAATCACCTCGGAGGTTAAGTAGACTAGATCTTACCGACATTTCTTAACAGAAATACTAAAAATATACAGTAAAGCAGTATTACCAGTAACTTACTTCCAGCTCAAGGTCTGATAAATTAATTTCCTCTGAAATCTAAAATCAAAATACAACCGTGTTATTAATACTCCTCTTACAAAAGTGTTTCAAAGCAATAATGTTCAGTTAAAGCCGGCTCCAGGTTCATTTGTAGAAAGATTTTTAAAGCTTAAGTCACTGCTACCAGAACTTATAGGCTTGGAAGGGTTTTGCTGAATTCTGATGTTCAGTTGCCAAGCTGTAAAGGCATTTGCACAATTTTGTGCAGTTATCCACACATCTTCTCATAAGCAAATATTCTGTAGTTATGATTACTGAATATAGAAACAGTGATGTTACCTTACCCCAACTTCACAGTGTTCTAGTATTTCTAAATTCTTTTTATTATTTACTTTTTATTTTTTAAATAACTGTACTCTCCAAACATCTGGATTCTAAAGCTAAATAGACTTTGTGAAGGAGATCCACTAAAAACAGTTTCAATACACAGTGGCAACTACGAATAACTGATAGCTCAATAGATTTAAGAAATTTGTTTATAAAATGCTTATCTAAGGCTTAGGGAGCACTTCAGCAACAGCTAAAGGAGACTTGCATATGCAAGACACTTCTTGGCTATACTTAAGTATGTTGTCGCTACATGCAGAAGTTATGGCTCATAAAGCAGAGTATGACATCCATATAACTACCACATTTTCTCAAACCTCAGAAATCAGTCAAATGTAGATTTTGCTACAGTTAACCCAAGTAAAGATATTCTTCTTCATTATCACTCCTCCAATTATATATGGTCAAAATAAATAATTTTTTAGAAGATATGTGATTTCAGAAACTGACCCTGTACATGGCTCCAATTCCAAACTTTCATTTTCTTCATTCTTTAATAAGTCTTCTATCTGTTCCCTGGAAGAAACAGATGATTTGCTTCTACATCTACTGTTTTCTTTTTATGATGTTTACAGCTTTCCCCAAAAGACAAGAAAACACTTCATAACAAAAAGAGAACTATTTTACAACTAGTCAACTAATAAAAATAACTTTAACATACAAACATGTCACTATTGTTTATATATTAGTTTCAACAACATCAGAGGCTATTAAATAATTTTACTTACACTACTTTCTCAATGAATTTTTTCTGATCTTCAGGAACTGTTACAGGACACTTTGTGGCACTAGGAGAAATGTATGACAGAGATCCTGCACCATTGGCCTGAGAACGTTTTTCATCATATTGTTCCCTTAGCTGTCTTTCTTCTTCCTGATTTAAATATGGAATTCCTAAAAAAAAAAAAACCAACAAAAAAAACACCAACACAAAAAACCCCAAACAACAACAAAACCCAAAACACATAACAGCCCACCAAAACCAAAAATTTAAAAGCTCATCATAATTAGGGATGTATGATTTAGTAAAGACTTATTACTAAGCATTTGCCAGTGTTACACTCCTGAAGGCTCAAAACATATCTTTCCCTTTCAGTCATCTGTTCCAGACCCCAATCTTTTTCTGTCTATATGGGCTTCCTTCTAGCACATGCCAGATTTAGCTGGTATCACTGAACTCTTAAGACCTATATGCCTCATCTGCACAAGGCATAAGCCTGACAACTGGAGCTGTAGTTCACAATCACAAAAATATTCAGCACTTCTCTTCCCTGCTATCTGCATCATTTTAATAATAGACTGCAGCAGCACCTATTACAATGCACTGATACCTTTTCTAAAATGTTACTACTGACCCATTACACAGCTACATAACTTGTTACTCTATGTTTAGCCATCAAACAAAAATAAACCACCAAGCACTTATCTAAATAGAAATTCTATACAATGTGAGTCTGTACAATGAATTCCAAGTAACAAGTGATAGGACAAGAGGAAATGGCCTCAATTTGTGCCAGGGGAGGTTTAGATTGGATATTAGGAAAAATGTCTTCACCAGAAGTGTTGTCAAGCACTGGAACAGGCTGCCCAGGGACATGGTTTAGTGGTGGACTTGGCAGTGCTAGGTTAACGGTTGGACTTGATGACCTTAAAGGTCTTTTCCAACCAAAACGATTCTATGATTCTATAATGTTTGGAAAGGAAGTAACTATCAGCACAAGTGTAGATCGGATAAGAATAATTCTAAGAACTTCATTACATGTTAAGAGAGTATCATGAATGGCTGTCTTTTTGCAGAAAATGAAGAAATGTCATCATAAATTTTGCAGACATTGAAAGAAAGAAAAAAAAACCAAAACAACTCACCATTGCGAAAAACTTTATTAAAATCAAATCCCTGGTTTGCTAAAAAATCTATACTTGAACTCTGCAACAAAAGAAAATAGCTTTACAATTGGCAAGAGTATCTGTGACATAAAAAAGATAAATGCAGTTATTTTTACACTGTTTAAGAAATTATATGAAGTCCAAAGTCAAAAGCGACCAAGGCTGTGACCCTAAAGAAGCAGTGAATGAATTCCTTGTCTTGGTTTGCTTGTGTGTGCAGCTTTTGCTAAATATGTATCCCAATGTTTGAGAGTCCCACCACTCATTGCTCTCAGCGTAGTCTTTAGCAGTCCGTTGTATCATTCGATTTTCCCAGAGGTTGGTGCATGATAGGGGATGTGATACATCCACTCAATGCCATGCTCTTTGGCCCAGGTTTGGAACATTATCTCCAATTCCAGAAACCACACAATGTAATGTGTAACAAGATTTAAAAATTGAAGTCAAAGATATTCCCTTAAAGCTCATTTTTAGGCATTGCTCTAAGTGATGCTTATTTCTTCAAAAACAAACAAAAAAACAAGAAAAGAAAAGAAAAAAACCACCCAAAACCTTATGTTTTTCTGCCTTTTAAGCTGTTAAAAGAATCAAACACTTCTCCCTCTACAATTACACAAAGTTTTCCTGGAAATATTGTTTAGACATTTGCTGCAGGTATACCTTAACCAAACAAAATAAAACTTGTTTTTCTACTAACCTGACAGACAAACTTGACATCTGGCGAACTTCTGTTAAAGGGTTTTGGAAAAATATAGAAATTAAATGACTTCATTACATACCTGTGAAAAAGATGAGTTGCACATTAATACAACTTATCAATACTTCATAAATTGCTCAATTAAGAAAACAGGGAGTAAGAGAGTAACATACTTTTCTTCTGTGTGATCATATTTAAAAGTGCAAAGGCCAAACTGAAAGAGCAAAAAATCCATGGAATGCTGGAAAGGAAAAGAAAACTTTGCATGAGAATAAAAGTCATACACATTTAAAGATAAGTGGGATGCATCCACAGTAAGTATTTCTCTCCATTTCAAAATTAAGCAAATCTGAATCTCCTTAACCAACGTTTGTTCTGTTGAAAATTTTGAAGTAAATACACCAGAGTTTTACAAATAGTTTTCAACCCCATTTAATCATCTTACTATTGCCCAAAGATGATTTATGGTATGCACTTCCATTCTGTAAACATACAAGAAGTGAGGAAGTCCCATCTCTGTCCACCTGTTGCTCAAACACAAGAGCAGCTGTCAGTCTCCTTCTCAGCCTTCATGTACATTCCCCATAGTGCAGGGGCAGGCTGTGAGGGACACTGGCTGTATATGGTTTTCAAATACACGTAATGATACATTTCATGTTCCTCTAATCCACGTGGCTAACAGTGGATAATGTGACAGGCATACTAGCATAGTCACTAGACACTTCATCATCATATCCTCTAGTAATTCACAATTGTTGGAACAATATTGGAAAGGTTTTTAACACCACTGCAAGTGTACAAGAAAATAAACAAGCATGGTGGTCTCATTGAAAGACTCATTCCTCCTGAGGGCCAAACACCCATTTTAAACACAAAGAACACATTGGATTATTCAATGCTATCATAAGAAAAAAAAAAATGGGTAGCAACAGGACATGCACAATTAGTCCTCTGTAAGCACAAAGATCAAAAATATCAATAATCAAGTTATATTAGCTGGTAAAATGTAAGTTTTAAGAAACTGGTAAGAAAAAATTTGGGGCTGGATTCTGACCCCTTACAAAGGGCAACAAGGACTGACTGTGCCTGCAGAGCCTGAATTGTCAGCTACCCTGAAGCTCTCGAAGGCTCATATTCAGCCAGATGAACAGAATACAGCATCCTCTAGCTTCTTGGATGCTGTTCAGACGCTGATCGCTACTTTTATCATCTCCTTTAGTGTTTGGGGGTTGGGGTTTTTTCCCTTTTTTTTTTTTTTTTTAAAAAAAACACAACCTCCTCCCCAGTTTTTGCCATTTGTTGTCCTAGTTTCTCGGTAGGAGCACTAACCAGTAATTAATTCCCTCATCCCGCAATGTCTCTTAACAGTGTTTATAGACTCCTTGGACACTTCAGGAAACAGCATGTGCTGAGATGCTTAGCACTTCTCTTTTCTGATTCCTTTCTCTCATGGAAAAAAAAAAAACCCAAATAACAAAACTAAACACCAAACCCACAACCCAAAACACAGTTCAAGCCTCACACACCATATATTGTCTCCTGTGGTCATTTAGCTATTTTTCAAAAATCTTTCCATACCCTCCAGCACTTTTTGTGCGTGCGCGCTGCAGAGAAGCAGAGGTGATGGTGGCAGCTGGCATTTCAGTTTTGTTAGGGACAGTACATGCTGCTGGTGGGGGGAGGTAGCTTGGGAAGGACCCTAGTCCTAATGTAGTTTCTCTGTCATTCAAATTTCTCTTACCCAGACCTCCTTTTAACTGATACATTTTAACTCTCTCAACATCCTTAACAAGTTCTACAGTCTACTAACACTTACGTGAGGAATCATGCCTGTCTGTCTGTCCTGATCATGACTTCTGCAAGTTTAATGCAATCCCTATCTGCTTTATGTAACTCAATTTTACAGACCTCTGTCATATTTCCTACATTGTCTCCATTCTGAACTAAGGCGTTCTTTTTCCAGCATTTTCATTTTAGTCAAGGTAAACACTTTACCTTTTTAAGTTTCTGATACCTTTCTTCTGGAGTGTCAAAGCCATTGGTTAATGCACTGACAGAAGGCCCATCGCTGATCCCTGAAAAAGGAGAACATATTTTGCTTTGGGTAAGCTTTTCAATATTAGCCACAGCAAAGAAATGCAACAACTGGCAATTTAAGAAAAATGTTTTCACTTAAAGTACACATTAAGATTACTTCAGTTGAGAAAGATTTCCTACTGCATAAAAGTATGCATGTTAGTGTAAAAGCCACCCAGTTTAATGATGGTGTAGTAATGGTAGCAGTAAAGCTCTGCTGCTCTGGTTCCTATTCCACAGGAAAGTCACATGAAAAGATCTACCAGTAACATAATGTTGACAGGTCTTTACAACACAATGCAGCATCAAAGTCAAACTAAAAATGGGAAGAGTGCTGTCCATAGATTTATTGAATGACTTAATCACCTTAAGCAATACATAACAACCGTATTTCCATAAGCACCACATCTAACAAAACCTAAGCTTGATCACGTTTATGTTTCATGTTTGACTGAACTCCGTATCCCAAAGCTAAAGCACTTATTAAGGCATCTCTCCAATGCGCAGACACTCTGAGCTTTACAAATGTACAAGTTCTTACTGCTGTCTTTCCCTGTCCAAACACTTGCACGGCCTCCCTTATTTATCCCAGTATCTTGCTTTCATGACACATATAAAAGCTTTTTTTTTTCCCCCCGAGCTGCAGCTAAAAATCAATTAACATCTTAAAAGATTACTGGGGGGAGGGAAGCACCATGAGCATATCTTGCACCTTTATCTGACCAAAACCTTGCTATTGCACATATAAGAGGTTTAATCATTTTATGGTAGCCTTAGCTTTTTCAAGCCAACATTGAGAAATGTTACATGAGCAAACTTGGGCACCTGGGACCACGCACAGATATTGCCAACAGTTCACAATCATGAAACAGGCAGGACTGTACCTGAAAACTCCCCATCAATGGCCAGGAAGTCTGACTCTTCAATGGCTTCATATACTTTGTTTAGGTTATCCTTAAAATCTGCGGGTAAACGAGTACAACACACCTGAGACTACTAACAACTTCCTACTGCAGCCCACCGCCCCTCAGGTGGACAGAGGCGGCCTGCAACCTGCCAACGAGCGCGGGGCCAGGGCCGGGGCCGGTGGGGCCTGCCGCCCCGAGGCCCCACCGCCGCACCCGAGGCCCTGGGGCGCGGGCAGAGGCTTGCCTGCCGCATCTCCTCCCTCAGCGCTGTCCCCCACGGGCGCGGGGAGAAGCGGGGACCTGATTCGCCCCGAAGGAGAGGCTGAGGCCGGACCCCGCTACCAGTCGGGGGAAGGCAAGCCGGGACGCCGGAATGCCTGCTGCGCCGCCGGCTCAGAGCCTCCCGCCGCGGTGGCGAGGTGCGACCCAAGCACGGCGCGCAAGGGCGGCTGGTCACTCACTGCTTCTGATCACCTCCATCCCGCGCCCGCACCAGCCCGCCCGGAGCTCGGCCAGGATCGGCACCACCCGCAACCGCCGCCGAGCACTTCCGGAAACCGCCCCACCCACCCCACGTGAGCGCTCGGAGGCGGTGGGGGGGACGGTCGCCATTTTCTCCTGGGGCGGTGCCTGGCAGTGGGCGGGATTGGATCGTTTGGTGTGTCGGTTGTTCGCTTTTAGGCGCGGCTTCACGCCTGCTCTGCCGAGGTGCCGCAGCTGAGTTATCGCTCTCGGAGGAAAGGCGTGTCGTTCTACCTGTGAACAGCAGCATACTTGCTGCTGCAGCGGACCGTTAGGCCTGAAAAGTGTCCTTCAGCTGCTGTAATAGGAACAACAGCAGAAAATAAGTCCTAAAAGAGCTGCTTTTCTGTGGGGTGTTTTGAAATGTCACAGATGTTGGAAACTATAGTCTTTGCCTTTTAGTACCAGCAAGAAAGAAAGGATGGGAATTTGCTGAGGAGATACCAGGAGGACAGTGGAAAACTACAGGTGATTATGCCTTACTGAGTCTCGAGGAACTGGTAGGCTTGAAGTATTACAGAAGAAGTGGTGTCTTCCTGTTAAAATGATGAAACTAGCACTCACACATCATTGTAGAATAACCATAAGCAAAGCTCAATGCCCAGCAAGATGTTCCTACACCTGTGTTGTGGAAGAAAACAACTGTGGAAGGAAACAAGGTGTTGCACAAGAGCAGAAAGCAGAAGTTGTAGGCAAGGACAGTATGCAGAGTTCAGCGTTATGTGTAGTAGGTTTAGAGTTCACATAGCAGATGAAGAATCTTTGGCATTCCAGAAGAATGAAAACAAATGGAAAATTCTCCATAAATTGGGAGGTAATGTCTACATAGAGTAGAAGATACAGAAGTTACGCAGGACTGAGTGGAGAGAGCTTTTAAATATTGTTCAAGATTAAGTCTTGCCTTTTCAGTATAAGCAATTTACTCTACATGCATTCCCAGCAAATCATTTATATGATTAAATGGTGTTCAGTAAGAGGTTAGTTAAAATAGTAGTAGAGGTTTTTCTATTGTGCAGTAAATTGCCTGAAGCTTAAAATTTTCATCTTACTCCTCTATTTTTTAAGAAATGCTCCTACAGTTTCTAGTTAAAGTGCTCATGGCACTTTAAAGTGTCTGATGGCTGTTTTAAAAACCTGACATTTCTCCCCAATTAGCTGGCAAATCCAGGAACTCTTTGGTTCTTTCACCTACAAAATAAAGCTAAACTGCAAGTAGAAATGTAAAATCATAGAATCACAGACTGGTTTGGGCTGGAAGGGACCTCAAAGCCCATCTAGTGCCAGCCCCCTGCCATGGGCAGGGACACCCTCCACTAGCCCAAGTTGCCCAAAGCCACATCCAACTTGGCCTTGAACACTGCCAGGGAGCCAGGGGCAGCCACAGCTTCTTGGGGCTACCTGTGCCAGGGCCTCAGCACCCTCACAGGGAAGAATTTCTTCCTCAGATCTCATCTCCATCTCCCCTCCTGCAGCTTCAGGCCATTCCCCTTGGCCTGTCACTCCCTGCCCTTGTCACCAGTCCCTCTCCAGCTTTCCTGTAGGCCCCTTCAGGGACTGGAAGGCTGCTGTAAGGTCTCCCCAGAGCCTTCCCTTCTCCAGGCTGAACGACCCCAACTCTCTCAGTCTGTCTCCATAGGAGAGGTGCTCCAGCCCTCAGATCATCTTCATGGCCTCCTCTGGACTCGCTCCAACAAGTCCATGTCCTTCTTGTCCTGGGGACCCCAGAGCCGGATGCAGTACTCCAGGTGGGGTCTCACAGGAGCAGAGTAGAGGGGGAGAATCCCCTCCCTCGATCTGCTGGTCACACCTCCTTTGATGCAGCCCAGGACACTGTTGGTTTTCTGGGCTGCAAGCACACATTGCCGGCTCATGTTGAGCTTCTCCTCCACCAGCACCCCCAAGTCCTTCTCCTCAGAGCTGCTTTCAATTCGTTCTCTGCCCAGCCTGTGGTTGTGGTTGCAATTGCACTGACCCATGTGGAGGACCTTGCACTTGGCCTTGTTGAACTTCATGAGGTTCACACAGGCCCACCTCTCAAGCCTGTCAAGGTCCCTCCGGACAGCATCCCTTCCCTCCAGCATATCAACCACACCACACAGCTTGGTGTTGTCAGCAAACTTGTTGAGGGTGTGCTTGATCCCACTGTCCATGTCACCAACAAAGATGTTAAACAGCGCTGGTCCCAATACTAACCCCTGAGGAACGCCACTCGTCACTGGTCTCCACTTGGACATTGAGCCGTTGACCACAACGCTTTGAGTGCGACCATCCAGCCAATTCCTTATTCACCAAGTGGTCCATCCGTCCAATCCATGTCTCTCCAATTTAGAGGCAAGGATGTCATGTGGGACAGCGTCAAAGGCTGTAATAAATTGCAGTTACTTAATAGGAATGGAAGTATGTCTTACAGATTAGATATTTTCTACTTCAACATGTATGTATTATTACATATTTAGAAGGAAAATTTGAAACACTTAAGAGTAAGTAAAAAAAAAAAGAGTAGTAAAAAACTAGATTCTAGAACAAGGCCTAAATATTCTGGGCCACATTTTCATCTCACTTGTACTAAAGTAGATCTAGATGAACTTTCTCTGATCTAAAAGAGGTTTAATACTTTCATACTAGGGTAGTTTACGGATTTGCTGATTGGGACTTCAAATATTTAATTAAAACTACAAATAAACTTAAGTATGAGCTGGTTGGTAGATCTTTTCATACAATAAGCCTTGGAAGCTAGCTTGTACAGACTTACCTGCTTGTCCGCACTTCTGTGCTGCTAGTGGGAGTTTAATTTGTATTTGACTAAAGCTGAAAACTGCTTTGGAATGCATAATCATTCTTATGATCCCTAACCTGTTATAGCTAGAATTTTGTGTTCAAAAAAATCTTGAAATGGCATGTACGCTTGAGCATAAATGCCTGTTTTTTCTATGTCGATAGGAAATTCATCTAGTACCTTTAATGTATTGCTTTAAAGAAGGCCAGAATTGGATCTTGCTTGTTTTGTCACAAACCGGTATGAGCAATAATACTGCAGTCTTGCTAACAGAACTCCATGCGTGAGTAAAGAAGCAATAACTGTTAAGTAAAACAACTAAATATGGAAGTGTGATTTACAAATAGTGGATCATTGCTCAGTTGATGAACTTTTCAGCTACATATTTTTCTGTCCCATAAGAAATTGATTAGGATAGTTCTAAAGCAAACAAAACCAGAGTTATGTATGTATCAGCACAGTAATAATTGTGTTCTGGAGAAATCTGAATAATATGGGAGAGAAAACAATGAGAGACTATTCTTTTCTTTATTGAAATAAGCTGGAATAATTAAAAAGTTAATAATTTGGGTTTGGTAACTCAAACGTCATTTGAACTGGACTTGTAACTTGCATCAAACTGGAACAAGAACAAAATCTTTTAAGAAAATGTCACTGTGTTGCATGGTGAAAAAAATACATCTCAACAGTACTTTAAAAAATTGCTTGATTTTCCTTTGGACTCTAGTCAAAAAGAAATCTAGTAAGGGAACAGAGACTGATATAAATAATTGTCAATGTGTGTATATATAGATATACACTCATGTGGTAAAAATAGTCTCTGTGTGAACTAGCCTGGTGCAGCATGTGTTAGCACTGGAGTCAAGCTAGCATATAAAAGTCTAATTTACTTCTGAGATTAGACCTCTAGATCTTAACTTGTAAAATAAATCTCGAACAAAGATTCTGTGAAGGAAGATTACTTGGGTGTGCAGACATACATTCAGCAAACATAGATCAATTCTCATGAATATGTGAATGTATTAAGAAAAATGTGAGGGTAGCAGTGTTTCTCTCCAGTGATTTTAAAAGCTTTGAAATACGATGCTTAAAGATAAAAAAGAAATGGGCTCTGCTTATATAGATTGTATCGGTAAGTTTGCTGCTGCTCAACAGAAGAGGAGACTGTGGCGGTTACCCCTACCAGAGCGCCCGTCTCATTTTGGAGCCTGCCGCAGGACCTAGGAACAGTCCCAGGGACGGGGAGGCCGCTCGGAGCTCAAGCCTCCCCGGCGAGACGATGCTCACCCGCGTTTCCCGTGAGGCGATGGGCGCGGGGCCGCGGGAGCTGTGCGACCCTCCCAGGCCGTGGCAGAACAGCGACGCTAGGGCCGGGCGCGCTCCCGCGGGGCGGCGGACGGCTGTGCGGAAGCGGCGGAGGGAGGCGGCTCTGCGTCGGGCCTGTGGCAGCCCCAGGGTGAGTCGGACGGGGGGCGGCGGGGCACGGCCCGGCTTCTTGCCGGCGGCCGGTGGGGGCTGAGGCCGGGCTGCTGCGGAGTACCGCGGAGGCTTCCCCTGTGACTCCTGCCTGGGGGTGTCTGACGTTTCGCTGGGCTCCCCTGTGCTGCTGGGAGCGCAGGAAGGGCTGGGTTGGTGACGCCTCGGAGATGGGCCCCGCCTTGCCTGGCGGGGAGGAAACGACCGTTACGTCGCTGCAGGCCTGAACCTTCGGTGCCTTGGTTTTGCTGGCAGCGCGGAGGGGAGGAAGCGGGCTGAAGTTGGAAAGACGAGGCAGGAGCTGAGCTAGTAAGCTGTGTACTTCTGACCTTTCTCTTATTTGATGCAGAGACTGAGTGGTGAAATATTTTTGCACCCACAGAAATTCTGTTGCTGCTCTCTTACAGGAAAACTGGAAGAATGTTCTTAGGTGCAAAACCTTGTTTGTATTTCACCTCTTTTAAGTGATGTTTCAGGGTTCTCTTTTAGAAAGCTAACAATCTTTTCTTTGCTGGGAAAAGACATGTCTTTAAGCAGTCTGAGGATCCTAGTTGCGCTATTGGTTTGTGTTTCTGTACTGCTTGTTTTGTTTGGGTTTTTTTAAAAATTTTTATTCTTTACCAACTTGCATGCTTACCTCTTTGTGCTTGATCTGGATGCAAAGATGGTAACTTGGTAGTAAAGAGGAGCCACGTGGTGGAGAGCGTAAGCATATTTTGGTTTGGTAGTGCTTGAGGAGAAAATTGTATAGTTTTTTGATAGCTTCTAACATATCATGACTGATAAGTGATCTGGATCAGTATTTTTCTTAAGAAACTAGATACAGCCATCTGAGAGAATATAGTAGGAACATCAAGCAAATAGGTTTGTTTTGGTTTTTTTTACTATTGCCCAGCAATGTCTAGCATTGACCTTTCTTAGTAATGTTATATTCCATATAATTGGAAAGAACAGTAAATTAGATCATTGTATTATACTGGTGTTTTATTTTTATGTTCTCTGATGTTATTTTCTGATGATATTTCTTTTGATTGGTGCCTTTTACTAAAACCTTGATTAAGGATCCTGTCAAAAGTCATTGAATCATAGTTAGTGAGTTTTTGCATTTCACTTTCATGTGTTATGTAACACAGGAAAAGAAAATACAGGGAGATTGAGCCTGGCTGTCTGCGTCTACAATCTGGTTTTGATTGTAGCTTGCAGTTAATATGTTGTTGAAAAAGTAGATGATGGTGTTTCATTTTGGGGAGACCTAAATTAGTTAAAAAGTTTAAAACCATCAGAGGAACAAAAGACTTACAATGCTAAATTATACTGCTTGCAATTCTAAACTTCTATAGTAACTTTTCTTAATGAAGTTTATCTTGTTGCTTTGCAGAAGTAATGCCTTACCTGGTTTGAAGATCTAAGACAGATTTCTTTTTTGCATAAAGCATAAAAGAAAATGGAGGAAGATGAGACTTTACAAGGTGAAACGGAGAGGGCAAAAGTTGAATCACATGCTACTCTTGAGATTGGTCGGCGGGTGTCAGTTAGCGAGTTCCTTTGCCACTGCTGTTATGACATGCTGGTCAATCCCACCACCCTGAACTGTGGGCATAGTTTCTGTAGACATTGCCTAGCCTTGTGGTGGGTGTCGTCCAAGAAGAATGAATGCCCTGAATGCAGAGAAAAATGGGAAGGATTTCCCAAAGTCAACATCCTCCTCAGGTGAGTGTACTATGCCACTTTTTGATTTCTAAACCCTCTAAAATTAGTTGTCTGGTTTGTCGAGTTTGCACATTTTTGTAGTTTATTAATAATCTCAACATCGCAAGGGCGTTTAAATCCTGAAGTCTTTCATGTTCTGCACTTGTACTGAACTGTTCAAGCACATTTTTCTGCATGGGTTGGTTGGCTTTTTTTTGGGTTTGTTTGTTGGTTTGTTTTTTTTTCCCTTCTGAAGTTTTTTGGGAATGGAGAGGAGGGATCCTTTTTTAGTATTGAGACACTTGCACCTTTTAGTACAGGTGGTTGTGTCCTAATAATTCTCAGTTAGAATGATATTCGATAATTGTGTAATTATTCCTGTAATAGGAATTATTTATAGGAATAAATGTGATCTTACTGCAGAACAAAGCTAGAAATACTGATTTGCTGTCTTGAATTACCCACAAGCTCTTGTGTTAATAATACTTTATCTTAAGTTAATAATATTTGAATAAATAGATGGTAAGATTAATGGTAGGCTTTTATGTTGTCTTTTGCTTAGCATTTTGAATGATCAAGGCTTGCCAGTAGCACACACAATTCTAGTTTTATGTAAGAAATAAGGATTTTTAATTTTTTATGTGATATTTTAACTTCCTCTGTCTTTAGAAGCTAAGGAAAAATGTTGTTTGAAAGTAATTGACTTAAGTTTAACTTTACTAATTATTAATAACTAATGTTTTCTTGCTTTCAAAGATGACAGTCTTTAGTAGAGGCTGGAAAACAAAAATCCAAAAATTTGTCCCTTTTCTGAATGTTAAACCTCAGTGGTTATAGTACAATGACAAATATTTTTCCCATTAGGGATGTTATTGAAAAGCTCTTTTCTGATGCCATTGAACAAAGAAAAGAAGATATTCAACAAAACAGTGATGTAGCACGCAGCTTAGCAACCTTCCAGAAATATGGGAATGACCAAATCCCTACAGTTCCGAACACAGGAAGAATTAATCCTCGAGGAGGAGGGTTTTTCTCAGGCGTTCTGACAGCTTTAACTTGTGTAGCAGTAAGTTTCATCTGGTTGGCTTTCCATATTTACTACATTAAGCATGCTATCAAATGTACTTAAATTACATGCACATAAAAAAGATTGTCAGCACAGAATAGACTTCAGCTGGGCGGCGTAAATAAGGTAGCATTCATAGCTGTCTGTCAGGAACTACAATTGCACTATACAGCAAACAGAAATTAGACGGATTGGGTAAAACTTCAAGGTACTTATAACCTGAATATTTTAGGGTCCATAAAATGGAAGATTCTACATGTCAAGCCCCTAATGTGTGTGGGGTTTTTTTCTTTTTCTTTCTTTCTTTTTTTTTTTTTTTTTTAATTTACCTATAGGTAGTTCTACTTGGATATCACTGGAGTAGCAGAGAATTTGAAGAAGACCATCTTGTCCACAAGCCTGTTGCTAAATGGACTGCTGAGGAAGTGATACTTTGGCTAGAGCAGCTGGGCCCCTGGGCTTCACACTATAAAGAAAGATTTTTACTGGAGAAGGTGAATGGAAGGTGAGAGGCCTAATTGTCAAGAACAGCTGTCATTTGATTGGACTACTAGATAGCTTTCATTAGGGATGGTATATTGTGAAATGACTGTACTCCATTTCACTTATTGTGAAATGACTGTACTATCTACTTAGCAGCTGATACTAAGCAAGCTAACTGAAAATCTTCTAAGAACATTTTTAAATGCTGATAATGCAGACTGAAATGATACTGAAAGTAAAAGTCTACTAATATATTATCCACCCCTCCCACCTTTTCTTTCTTGTGAAAATATGCATATGCTATATGCATTGTTGCATTCCATCCAAAAGCTCTAGGTTTGATTTCAGGAGACCAGACTAGATCTGTGAAGTACTGAAGAACTGTGTTCAGTAACAGCCAACAAGCTGATAAATTTGCATGCTGAAAGCAGGCAAGAGAAAAATTGAAAAGAAGGATATTTAAAACCCAGGCTCTGAGATGCAGTTGATTCAGAACACTTGATATGGAATGTAATCCAAAAGGTGATACCTTCTATCAGTAGCTTATTGTTTCCATATGTAACTGCTAATTTGTTAGTCATATCTTTTTGGTGAAGAGGCACTGTTTACCTTCTGAATTATTCTGCTTTTGTAGACTCCTTCTAACACTGACAGAGGAGGATTTCACAAAAGAGCCTTACAGTATAGAGAATGGTAACCATAGAAAAGCTATTATGGCAGAACTGGAATGTGTAAAAACTTTAGGCGTTAAACCACCACAAAACCTTTGGGAATATAAGGTAAATTTTATATGAAGTCTGTCATGTGTATTAAGTATTTTTAAAAGAGTATCTTTAAAAGAAAATTCTCTTAAAGCCAGGAAGAGTATTAAGGTAGTAGAATTACCCTTGTAAAAACTGCTCAGTTTAATGAACTGTTGTATTTGAAAAATGATCCTTTGAAAAACAATTGTCAGAAAAATCTTAAGAACTGACGTGTCCCTTTCATTTTATTTTTTCATTGTTTGAAACTTGATAATTTGATACCTTTCAGGCAGTAAACCCAGGAAAATCACTCTTTCTTCTGTATGCACTGAAGAGTTCTCCAAGACTTAGTATGTTATACCTATATATGTTTGATTATGCAGAAGCTTTCCTACCTTTCATTCACACAATTTGCCCTATGCAAGATGACAAGTATGAAGATACTGTTACAAAACTACTAGTAAGTGTTCAAAACATTAAATATGCTACTTGCGTTAGATATAAGCATTTTAAGACTAGCAGTATAAAAACACACTATGTAATTATAACCATTTCATCTCTTTACAATACGGTTTAAAAAAAAAGTCTTACAAAGTAAGTGGTTCTTTGATTTTGCTGTATATGATCACCAGTGTTGTGACCGTTAACTTTAATAAGATTGATTTAAGACTTCTAAGACTTTAAATCTGTGAAAATGACTTTTCTGAAGTTCACATGACTACACAAAGGCTGTTCTCCCAAAATACCTGTATTTTAACAAATGGCATCATAAGGTCTGGCTGTCTAGGATGCTTTATTCTAATGTAATGGAAATTACTGGGTTATAGTATTATTTACTGGAAAGTATAGGACAGATAAATTACTGCTTTCAATGTATGAAAATACAATTTTTAAACAAAAGAGTAGTGGAAATAAGCCAATATTGTGTCTGTTTAATAGGAAATTGATTAACACTCTTTTTATTATAACTTACAGGACCTTAAAGATCCTTCTTGGAAACAGTGGAGAGAATTCATTGTAAAGTATTCATTTTTGCCATACCAGTTGATAGCTGAATTTGCTTGGGATTGGCTGGATGTGCACTACTGGACATCAAGATTTATAATTGTAAATGCCATGTTGCTCTCTGTTCTGGAATTATTCTCCTTCTGGAGGCTCTGGTCAAGAAGAGAACTGAAGTAAGTCTTACTGGGCTTGTTGAAGAGCGTAGGAAGTACATGGGCTTATAAATAGAAAGTAACAGTCTTAGAATTTCACAGTTGCTCACTGAAATTACAGTGTCTAACCACAACTCTGAGGTTAATAAGAACATGTGAATCTGAATCCACACATATACACTAGTAGTCACCCTCGAATGTCTTTGTTTCTGTGAGTACTTGAAAGGGTTATAATTGGTTTTACTGATCAGATGTAGCAAATACAGTAATGGTAATAAGCATGTTCTTAACCATTGGGTAAATATTAACTCTTACCTGGAGAATTGCCTTTTATGGTAACTGGCATTAGCTGTCAGCTGAGAACTACATACCGAAGAATTTTGTCATGATGTGTTTACAGTTACTAAAGGATGGGTCCTCAGGATCATAAATAAGTTTAGTTACACTGATACTATTTCTGATAGTAACTCAAAACAGAAATTTTGATCACCTGCTTTAGCCTTAATTCAAGCATACTAATAGTACTTCATAATTGCTGTGATCTTTTATTGATAGTTTTTAGAACTTCCATAGAAGAAATTCTTGTTTTGGTGTATACTGGGTTTTCATTTTCTCTGCCAGCTGCTAGGGGGCAGAACATGTTCGAAAGAGAACACAATACGTGGAAATAATCTATGACATACCTGGAATTTGACCACTTTAACTTGCTGTGCTTTGTGATCTGAATAAAATGATCTAATGCTTCCTCATATGAAATCTAGTGGTGGTGTATTCTGGAGTGCAAAATGATGTTTTACAGGTACCTGAGTAAGAGCTAAATAATTTGAGGCTGCAGTACATATTAGCTTTTCTTAGAAAGGGTAAAAACAAAACGGAAAGTTCTTCTAAGCCTCTCCCTTTCCTTTTTCACAGGACTATTCCTCACAGAATGTGGAGACATTTCTGGAAAGTCTCAACCCAGGGTCTTTTTGTTGCCATTTTTTGGCCTTTCATTCCTCAGTTTGTCTGCAATTGTTTGTTTTACTGGGCCTTGTACTTTAACCCAATTATAAACATTGATCTTGTGGTTAAAGAAGTAAGGCGTCTGGAGACACAAGTGCAGTGACTGGAACTTTTGAGCTGTTTAGCTTCTTAAAATGGACACTTAAAATAAGCTTTGCTTTTCTTCTCTATATATGTGGCACTGAAAGTGGTGGATTATGTTAACTTAAACATACACAAAAGCCTTAAGGTAAGTTAGTCTTAAGCCAGCTGATTCCAAATCTGAGGATGGGCTTTATTATCCAAAAGGATTTTTCTATTGAAAAAAGAAAATAAATTATATTCCTGATTTAGCCATGTAAAACTTTTACAGTCATGTCACACTATTTGTAATCAAATCAAACTTCTTTATTCTGTCTTGAGCATTCTGGTTATTTTCAAGCCTGCCTTAAAATCAGTGTCTTCTGAAACAGCTACTGTGATTTTAATTTTTATTTATTAACTTTTTTAAACTTAGCATTTCATACCAGCAGTGTGTTTCTCAAATTTGCCAAAGGAAAGGTCTTCCTGGATAGGCTTGATATTGAAAGTACTCCAGTGTTCATTGTTAAATGCACAGTCTCACAGTAGAGTTTGTTCTAAAATTCCCACTGTTGAAGGCAAAAACTGCTTGATTTCTCTTGTCTTTTGAAAAATGTGGTGATTGCTATTCAAAATTTTTTATTCAGATCAGTTAAACTTCATCAGTAGCTTCTTTAATGATCTCTTTTTGAAGTCTGTTGCTAATTCTTAAATTCAGGGTTATCTCTTAAAAAGGATTATTTTGGAAAAGTGACTTGACACTGTAATTACATCTTACTGCAATATAATGTGTCTGTCTAGATCTGTGAGCGAATATTGACTGGAAAGTTTTTTTTGTGTAAACAGGATTGCCATTTGTTTGAAGCAAAAGTTAGATTTTGCAAGAGCTTTGTCCCCTTGCATTCTACATTGGTTTTTTAGGGGGTTTTTTGGTTTTGTGTTGTTTTTTTTTTCTAGTTGTATCATTAATATGAACTTTAAATTCACTTATGAATATTTTTAAAGATTAAAGATCTCTTTTGAAATCATCATCCTTTGTAAGGAGATGGTTTTGTTTTGTTTTTGGTATTGAAGTATTTGTCATTAGCTTTGACTTGGGCAAACTCGTTCTGTAATTCTGCATCTTTAAGTAAGTTGAGATGGGTGAAAGTAGAAATAAAACACTCCTGGTTCTTAAACTGTTAAAATTAGCAGTTATGAAAAATTGTATTATTCAGCAATTCGTGTTACTGATTTCTCTTCCTAAAAGGTTTCAAAAAACTATGAAGTGACCCTGGATAAAACCATCTTTACATCCTTACGAGGTATATACGCTTCTGAACTTTGCAAACTCATGCTGTCCACCATCAAACACTTATGGGAAAGGCAGTTGGTCCCAGTAACTGCTACTTTTTTATGTATCTGTCCTGGTGATGGTTTGCATTTGCAAGTTTTAAGGGTAGAACTTCTCCCTGTGCCTACAGGAAACTCCAGTTGTACGTAGAGTAAGGAGCTTGAGCCATATCAAATGAACAACTTCTTAGAAAACTGTATTTAAAAAGTAAATACTACAAAAAAAATATATGAGGCTTTCTTTTTTTTTTTTTTTAATACAGATAGGACAACTTAAGGTGAATGAGATGCGAAAGTTAAATTAGGCTTCATAATAAATGTTTAATACTTCATGCATTTCTTCTGGTCAGTTCAGAGTTAACACATGTTAAGGTAAATGTTAGTGGAAAAGTTTGATTTGTGTCTTATAGCCACTGGAGGGGAGATGAAAAGTTTACAGTGAATGATATTATGAATCTGAAAAATATGTAAATATGAACAAAAATATTGTTAAGTCAGTTACTCCTTAAGCTGGTAAACTTAAATTCCTATTCAGTCAAGAAAAGCTTACATACAACTAATGAACTTGCTTGTAGTCCATGCACTGTAGAAGGTAAATAAGAAGGTAAATGTTTACTTTGGCCATTCTGGGGTGGAGAGGCTGAGGTGGTGGGAAGGAGGATCAAGAAAGGGGAAAATCATTTGTTGTCACTGCTGTGACAAAAAAAAAAAAAGTCATTTTAGATTTAAATACATACAGATTTTTCATAGAGGCTGATGTTATATATCTAATACCTACACAAAGGCTGAATCTCACCACACATAAAATCTGGCCACAAAAGGTATTTTGTACGATAGGGAGCTTTAGAAAAACATTTGGCAGCTTCACGGTCGCATTCGCATGCCATTTTTTGACATTTGTCTTCTAGAGATTCTGAAAGAAAACACAGTAAATTTGATGTTAGTTTGAAGTAATTAAAAATACCAAATGGAATACCAAGAATTGCTACTTCACATTCCATATTTGCCATATAAATGGCTCTTACATTTCAAGTGCAATAGGAACTATACGGAGCTTTAGTAAGACTTACAGTTCTTTCGTGTTCTTTAGACAGAGCTCTATGCTAGGACATCTCAGCATCAGAGAATATACAAGCATGGTTTGGTTTAGCAACAGTTGATAATCAATGGAACTACCTTGGCAGGTGAAAATATAATAATTGGATAAAGACTTCAATACTCTTCTTCACGTTCTTTAATAAAGGAACTCTGATAACTGGTTCCTCTTTAGAAAGTGGTATGTGACCCTCCCTGCCCGCCCTGTTACTCTAGTGAAACTTGAGTTTGGGAAGATACTGTACATTTCACATATGCTTTAATCCAGTAAATGATGTAGCATTAAAATTACATATGTGAAATAAGGGATGCGAAGATGTTCCGTGTTCAGCTTAAATGGCCCAGTTTTTTTATTAAGGCATTCAGTAAGAAGTTAGGTAAAGTGTGTTTAAGTAGGATAAAATCCATGTCTGGCCATATTTGTTTTATAATTGTAGTGTTGTAACTTAACGGATTTCTTGGCATGAATGTTTCTTCTTGGCATGAACATTTTCTTCTACAGCAATATATTTAGGTTTTATTGTGCCAACCCAGAAACATGTGTTTTTTCTCTCTGCAACTGTCTGTAAACTGAAGAATCCTTGATTATATTTTGTCTGAGTATTTAACATTTTGAAGGCTTAGCCAAATCTCTGCTTGAGATTTGTCTAGGAGCAGGACAAGTGTTCAGTTTTGTGAATGAACTCAAATTCTGCTATGAAATGGAAGTGTTCTTAATCTATACGTATTGACACTGCAACTAGCTACCCTAAGAACTACTCAATAGCATAAGTAGCATAAACAACATGAGAACCATTCCTTCTCTTGTTATTGCTCCAAACTTAATGTTCTCTGTGGTATGCCACAGACTTTGTTTCAGCTTTGTTTCTTGATGACATGTCTACTGTCTTGGCCAGTATTTTAAAATATTGTCAGCTTCTGGTCTGGAACAGGAGCAGAACCTTTACAGCCAAATACAGGTGGACTGTAACTTGACAGTTAATTAGATAGTTTGAGAGAGAAGACGCTTAGTACTTCTGCAGCAGAGGAGGAAACTAGCAAGTAGAGATTCTGCATGAGGTAGACACTTGGGCAAAGTAAAAGTTGAACTATGGTAGTCAGAAATTCAGACTCGTAAACAAGTTTATGTAAGGGTCCACATTTTTGTGGTGCAAATAATAACCAAATCTCAAGCTGATTTGCATTCTAGGTAGTAGCATAAAACTACATGCAAAGTAACTGACCTAGCAACTGATTGAAAAAACCAAATCAACCAAATAAAAACCCCAAACCACACACACACCCCCCCAAACAAAAAAACCCAACCAAACAAAAAAAAACCCAAACCTAACAACCACAAGAAAAAACCCTGCAAATTTTGGGGACTTGTGAGAAGTTACAGTTTCAAAAAGTCTTTGAATTGTATTGGAAAATATTTGCTAAAACCTTAGGAGTTGTGAACAAATAATACAAAAGAAGTGCTGCTTTCTCCTGTTAAACATTTTTTGTTTGTTTCTTTGAGATATTTTGTCCTTCTCTTATACTACAGCATGGTAAGTATTTACATTAGTATTTCGGAGCAATCAAACAAAATTTTATCAGGATGTGGTCAGCCATTTATTGCAACTTGTACACTAATGATGTAAATATTTCCAAATTAATATTTTATGGCTTGTGGACATGTTACTTCCATAAATAAACATAAAATATTTTATTACCTCAGTGTTTGAAACCGTAAGTTGTTATTGTGAATTCATTCATAAATTGCAGTCTCTAGCAGTGGGCTGTGCAACTGATCAGTGGTAATTATGTCAAAAACTTGTCCATCATAAACTTATAAATGGTGTGAAGTATTTTCTGGTAAGTATAAAAAGGATCCTTTTTAAACAGTTGTAATTTTTTCACCTCCTGTTTGTAGTTGCTCTCCAGTTGGAGACCTGCAGGGCATAGCATAGCATGTGTTCCTCAACATATGTAAGTACCAAGTAAAAAGGGGGTTTTTTGGTAGTGTTTTCTGAAAGAAGCTTGTAGATCAGAATTTTCTTTGCTTATGTATGTCAGTAGGTGGGGATTAAGAAGAAGAAACTGCATTCGGTTGGCATAGCTGTGCTTTCTAGAGGCACAGCTTACCCTGGCAAAAAAGTCACAGAAGGATGGTAAAATAAGAATTTTAAATTAAGAAAATGTCTTTATAGAAAGTCAGTGAGACAATCAGGAGAAGTTAAAAAAACCAAACCAAAAAAACCCAACTGAAACTGTTCACTCACCACACACAGCAGTATTGTCTTCACATTCCCAGTGGTAACTTTCTACCTTAGGGTGACAACCTGCTTGTTCTGCCTTACCATAGCAGCAGTCATGGTGAAAGCAGCACCTGAGAGTAACAGAAACAGGCTTGCTTTAATTCATACTGTGGTGATTTATGGTCACATAATCTGGACGGTTTTTATTGGCATCTTTCTACAGGCTATGAAATAATAAAACAGTCAACATATGTGAATGTACAAACAGTTACCTGCCTAGGAGTCCAAACAGGGTAATTGATTAATAGATCAACTGGAAAAAATTACTACTCTTTGATGTAATCAATGATGAGGAAAACATCTGATACACATTGATCTAGTTGAACTTCCTTGTAGATGAAAATACAAGGAATCTTAAAGCTGCCTCACTTTTAAACACAATAAACTTTTATGTGGGTATGCCTTTCTCCTAGCCCCTTCCAAGAAAAAGATTAAATGCCAGAATAGTCTGTCAGATAACGAATAGTTTATTTTTCTGCCAGTTATTGATGCTATTGTAATATTTACTAACAGGGAAGGGACAGGAAGATTTATTAGGCCGCAGCATACTATCAAAAATATCATCTTACAGCCAAGTCCTTAGATGGTGGCTGAAAAGCTGAGAGCAGGTGAAATGTTCAGTAACGAATAGGCACGGGTGCTGTTTAATGGCATGATATAATTAAAACTCTTCAGTATCATGAGAAAATTTGGGAAATTGTCCAAAATGATGATTTCAAAATTGTTCTTGTCATAATTGGGACAATGACTTCATAGACTTTCTACCACATTGTGGAACTGAATGATACTGGTAAGAATGGCATATTGTAATGCTTTAAAAAAGAATTGCTCTTCTGGTGTAGAGTCTTTGGGAGCCCGGAATAGCAAGTAAGGGAGGTAACAAGGACCTGAAACTCGATAGCTTGTAAGTTTTTGCTACAAACTAACTATAATCTTTCTTTTTTTTTTTTTACTCCATGGAAGAACAGGATGTATCCACAAGCTCTTTGCCTTCATTCAGTTTCTTCCTAGTAGCCTAAATCCATCATATTATAGTAGGCACATGATGTTTAGATTGCCTGGGGAATTTCTGTCTGCAATAGAAAAAGTTAATGCTGTGACCTCTCACTTGCAATTACTTTTTTTCCTATGCTTATTAAATAATTACTTGGTAATTCCACATGAATTGCCATTTAAAAGTCCTTCTGTACTTAACAGCTGAAAACCATGTGGCCATGAAGTAGCTCAATGCATCCATTTCATGCATAGAAATAAAAAAACTATAGTGAGTCTTTGTAGCAGTACTAAGGTAAATAAACCAGGAAATACAGCTGCTTTTGCCATAGTGCAGTCTATCCTCATGTGTTTACCCAAATCTTTAGAATTCCTTTTGTCCTCTTTTAAGCATTTTAAATAAAAATAGATGCCTAAGGATTTTATATTTTATCTTGTGAAAGCAATATATGATTGTCTCCATTTGAAAATTTATTTTTATAAGTGGCAGGCAAAAATCTAAATTGCAGTAAGTATTATTTGAGTAATTCTGTTATAGATGTTCTTAGTTCAGATTAAGTATTTCTGTATTTTCACTTAACTTGTTTTCAGGCATAATTCTGAATCTAACAGCCCACAATGTAGCTCAAAACTTAAAGAAATCACACTTGGTAAGAAGGTGTCTCTACATTCAATTGGTGCAATTCTTGATTCTGTTCAAATGCAGTAGATTAAGTACACTCACTTCTGGCTTGTTCTTAACATTCTGTAGCTATTAAAACCCAGACCACAAATAGCTAACTGTGTTTTGCGCAGAAGCAACTTCTTGCTATTGTGGGACTTTTACAACGTGAAAAAATTGCCTAAATGAAAGACTGGCAAACTGCAGATTTTCCATCGTTATCTTTAGGTATACACATGACCAGAATTAATAATAGTCCCTTCTTTTTTGTGTGTGCTGCTAGTCATTAAAGTAGCAACTACATCCTACAAAATTGTCTTTAAAATAGTGCATCCAAACACTTGACATATGTAGGCAAAGATTTTAAAAGTTTTAGGCCTAATCACACCTAGAATCTTTATTAAAAAAAAAAATAATCAGATTTGAACTTTCCATATATTCTACCCTAAATGTAAGTATCAGACATTTATTTTAATTTACAATGTATCTGTCTGATAAGTCAGAACTTGAGATGTCACATTTAGTGGGGAAATATATCATTATAATGGTAAACTTGAAAATAGAAAACCTTTCTTTAACTACTGTAACCAGAAAATCATCTTCCTGTCAGCTAATGTTCAATTATAAATTAAATTGATGGTAGTCAGTATGCTGAGACTTAGTACTAAATACAAAAGTCTGTTTTAGAATTATTTTACTAACAATTCATAATTCCTTTTATTCAAAAATTATTTTTCAACAGGTTGAATTTTGAATAAATTTCTATATTATTTTACATACTAATGAAATGGTATGGATGGTAATAGAATCAAAAGATTTTTTCAATTGTGATTATTTTTGAAATTATTCTTTACTTTCATAGATAGCTTGAATGTTTGAGCTTTAAAGCTTCTCCAAGAAGACTTTAGTTCTTCAGCCCTTGGCCAAACAGCAGAAAAGAAACTCAATTGTACTGTGAATCCAATATGAATGCAATGAGAGTTTGAGTTAAAGGCAAGCAGGACTCATGTAGATCTACAGTAACACAATTTTAATGCTTTAGAGTTTCTTGGGAGTCAGAGGTGTGTTTAAACTCAGTTCCCTCACTGATATTAAACAGGCCTAATTAATCTTTTAGTCCTTTTACTCTGTCATCTGCATACATTCAGACTTAATTACTCAGATAAATAGTTACTCTTACCAGTCTACTCTGTCCTTGGGCCATCCTCTTCCTCCCAGACCACAGTAGCATCCATAACGTAGGTAGGCAAAAGGAGATCGTCCTGTAGTACATCTAATGGCTCCGGCCAATTCAAGAATTCCTCTTCGATTTCTAGAATGGGCTTCCCCAGAAGTGTCTCTATAAACTGCGGAATAAAAAAATCTTTAGTGAATTGAACATGCAGATAAAAAATAGTTGGGGGGTGGGTTGTTTTTTTTAACTTCGATAATGAATGTCAGTACTTGAAAATAATAGTTTTCTTTTTGACACTTTGAGGCCACAGTGCTTGACCCATTCCCTTTTTACCGCAATCTGTAGAGAGCACAATACTGAACAACATTATGAATAGCTGCGGTGGTTTCCTCCTATCAAGATAGCATACAATGGCAGACTTCAGTCATTCCGGTCTTAAAACTGGCAAGGGCTAGCATGTGTTCTGTGGTCTAGGTCCACTAATCTGCTAAGATTAGATGCCCTGAGTGTTGAAGTATTTTCCTTACCATAACATGCAATTTTGCTTATGTTGCTGTTTTGTAGAATGTAATGCTTAACATTTGAACAAATATGTCCTCTATGATGGGGTTGGTTTTCCTCGTTTTTAGACAAAGAAGCCAAATAACTGGAGGTGGGGGGTGGGGTGGGTGTGGAGCAGGGAAATAGACTGGTGCTTGGAGCAATTTGCAGGGAAATTAGAAGAAGGGTTGCTTATTTTTTTCTGTTTGATTTTGTCATTGTTGTGATTGTCACCATTATTTCTCCAGAACAAGACTGTATTTAGGAACTTTATTTTAACTATCCCATGATGGTACTAAAGCAGTAGGTCCAGGGGAGCAGATAAATGTTGAGACACGAGGTAACATTTTTTAGGGCTTCATGTCATCCTTCAGGTTGAGCTAATGCATCGAAGACCCTTAATGGTAGTGGGCAGCATTTCCTTGCAGTGCAGGCTCCAAGCTATTTGCAGCACTCTTTAAGTAGTTGGATGACTACAAAACAAGTTAGCGGAACGCCGCTGATTAAAGTTGTCTTACTAATTAAACTAATGATTTATTTTGGTACGAGGAGAGCAGTTTATAGAAACTTTGACTCCCAGAACTGGATACAGATTGGGAAAAAGATTAAGATTTAATAACGGATAAGATCTGCGAGAGAGCACAAAAAATATTTAGACTTTGTCATTGAAGGCTTTGATATTTATTTTCCTACAGAATAGCTATATGATTATACAGTTTTTATATAATCTGTATAATCATGTAATCTATTATAGTAGACTGACTAATCTATTATAACAGATTATATTATTAACTATAATCAGTTAATGGAAGATCTGCCAGAAAAAATATTGTTCCCAGCACAGTTGAGCAACTTGAAATGCATGGGATGCTGGTGACCTCAGGCACTTGTAATTTTGTAAAAGAAAGGGATTTGAACACCTCATGAAATCACATTAAGAAACACAATTCATTTGTATGTGAGAGTGGTAAAAAAAGCTTTAGGTAATCCTTACTTATGAAAATAGCTAGGCTTCCTAAGACAATATTTAGTACTTTTCAGACTGGTGACTACTCCCAGATCTTGTTTCTTCCTGCTTTGTGGGCACGTGATCTATTGAGAGGAAAGCATGCTGAAATAAACTTGCGCATGCATCTTTAGCCACTGATTAAAAGCAAGAGCATCTTGAGGAGTTAAAAAAGCTTCCTTGGCTATGTAGTCACTTGCAGTTTCATTTAAAAACCTTTCTATTGGCACTAAAACTTCCTTACTAAAATAGTGAAGAGTATCTATTGTGTCACGGCTCCTGTTCCAGGATACTATCTGCTGTTTAGTTATATAGGTTTTCTGGTAAAAAGATCCTCTCACACCTTCCCAAGGGGTCCATAAGGTGTACTGGGTGGACTCTTTGGAACTCGTAGTCCTAGGTGTTAAAATAATAGTCACGTTGTGGAACTGACACATGATCATCTCCCATTCCATTACAGCTCTGAATATATGTTTCAGCTCTGGGTGGCAGAAGCATCCATTTGAGTATAACCAGATTCTTAGTTTTACGATAGCATTGAAAGTGTTATCTTCACTCTCGGTACAGGTTCAGTAAGCTTCCAGCTGAAAAAAAACTGCAGTAAGGCTGCGGCATTACGGATGACAACTGCTTATACTCTTAAATGTTTAGTAAGATTTGGCTAGACTCTTGTAGCTAGCCAGTAATGTCTGAAGGAACCATGTTAGTGGCTAATGGCAAAGCTAGGTTTGCTCTGCATGAAGTTAGTGATTCTGAAGTGGTGAATTTTTACATTGTCTCTCAGTTCCTGGCAACTGGGGAAGGATGGTATAGGAGAGCTACAAGAGAGGAAGAGGAAACTAAGAACTTCCAAGTCATATTCCTGGTTTCATCAGAGAATTGTTTGCTAACTTTGGACAAATCCCAGCCCCTTAATTTAAATCCATGCAAAGTAGAGGTGATGAACTGCGTGCTCTCTGAGGAGCTCAAGTATAAATCTTTAAAATGTGCTGTGTAACTTAAAAAAAAAAGACATGAACTTTTTGTAGTTGCAATTTATTTCTGTTACAGCATCTGGACATCCAGGTATAAACCAAGACTGTATTGTACTGTAGATACTCTGAATATGACCAAAGGAAAAGTCTCTGTCCCAACAGCTTTGTAACCCGAGTTTAACAAAAGCAATGAAAGACCATCCAAGAACACATAGAACTATGGAAACAATAAGAGTATCAGTATTATGATGGTAGCATTAGTGTATTAGCAACATAATAAAATTTCCAAAGTATTCTACCAGAACTTTGGTGGAATAGAGTGACATTCAGCATATTTCCAAATGTTTCATGATTAAGGTATGTTTTTTAAAAATCTGTGTGGTTTTGTTTGGTTTTATGAAGACCTCCCATTTATCTTTATGGAAAAGAGTATTTCTACAGGATTGATTATGCATTCCTGAAAGAGTAGTGTCGTCCTTCTATGTCGAGCCTGTTTTTTGTTTTTGTCATGCAGATTGTGTGCAGCTCTGTCAAAGGCAATATTGTGGGTGAAGAAAAAGGGAGGGAACTGGATTGCATTTATTTTAATTTCATTGCTTTATAGTGTGTATGAAAAAAATAAAACCATGCTAATCCGAAGGCTACTTTAGGCACCATAAAATAGCAGATGGAGAAAGAAAAAACCCCAGACAAATCTATACAGTTGTCTTTGTGATTGTAATGACTAAGCCAGAGAGATCAAAAGCCATGAGGTGACTTTCTGAAGGTTGAAATTAAGTAAACACTAAAGACAGCGTGAGAGAAAGTAACAGCAGGCAATCACATTATATTTGTGTTGTGCTTTTTAAAACTGTAATTCCTGTTGCCCAAATTGGAGCCCTGCTGTGTTTGGGGAGTTTGAACTTCATCATACTGTCTTGGTTTGTTGCCTGTATAAGCTCTTGAGAGTTCAGGTTGTGCTAAATGCTGTACGTTGTTATGTCTTTGCAAGATGTTTTCCACTACACCTTCCTCTCCTTTTTCCTAGTTTTCTGAATAGCTTACAACAGTATGTAAAAATCCAGTCCCTTAAATTTCCATATGCATAGAGAAAAAAATCCTACATTTTAGAAACACATGATTTTTTGGTGAAAGGTTGTAGTTCTCATAACATTTTATTCTTTGCAATGGGCACAATGCGAACATAGTAATTATTTTTGTGGCTATATAATCATATTTTTATTGAGATGCACAACTTTGCATAATTATGATATATAACTATATTAATCATTAGCATCTAATACAGTCTATGATGTTTTGTGGGTTTAAAAAGAAATTTTAAGCCATTCTTTCAAAGACTGAGGCTACAGAAACATTTTTTTATGCTAAATATGTGTAAGATTTCCTATAGTGATATTTCCTTTGTACAGTCATAGTGTTCCAGTAGTTCAGAACTTGAAACTTGGCAATAAGCAGATTTTCTGATACATATCCAAGATCTTGCCAGAAGTGGAAACCTTTGAACTGTGTGCATTATAGGTTTGGGTTGTTTTGTTTTGTTTTTTGCTTAGATTTGTTCCTCTTGTTTCATAAGCCATCAAGAATGGCCCTTTTCTCCTCATCTTCTTGCCCAGACTACTGATGTGCTATCTCCAAAACCTGTGCTCACGTGTGAAGTTTTTGAGAGGATAAATTTGCCTGTTTAGATACTGTGGACCAAGCATTGAGAAACAGGTAAATTGCATTTCCCTTCCTCCTTACTGCCTACGGAATGGGTGACTGTGATGCCTGACTCAGAGCTATCGGAGTGAAGCCAGGTGCTCTGTAATGATCACTCGAGGCTGGCAGAAGCAGTGAAAAAGTCTTTCATTGCTTTCCTTAATATTCTTGTTGAGGTTTGGTGAAGTCTGGAGCATGATCACAATGCAGAAAGAATAATAGGGGCATGCTGAGGTCAGGAAGTAGAATTGGGGCAGTGAGCTTGGTGGGACCTTAAGTTGGCACCCTACCTTATGGTCTTTAATCATGCGACTGCCTCTTTTCCCCACCCCCAGACCCTGCTTCATTCTGTGCGCAGAATCTGTTCTAAGAATGAATTGAGGCTCTTGTCCTTAGGATCCTTCTATTTGCATTTGGTTTCATGAATTTGCAAGCTGCGTAGGAATGTATAAAAAAGTGCAAGAAGACAAAAGGGAATCTCTTAATTAAGGCAGCTGAATGCTATTCTGGAAAACTGGATTTTATCCTTACAGCTGTCACAAAGGTTGAGCATGAGGTTAATTTAATCACTTTAAAACAATGCCTATTGATGTTTACTAACAGTATGCTCTCATATCCTGGGGTTGGAGTACCAAACTACTGCAATACTTGGTGAGAGCCAGGCTTTGAGTAGTTGAAGTTCCACATAATTTTAAGTAGCCGTAGGTAAAATCGGGTTCTAATGGCTCACCACAGGAACCTAAAATTAGTGGATGCTTTTTTGTGTCAGCCCCCCTACCTATCTGAAAAAGAGGGATGATTTAATAAAGTTTCACAGAAGTGTGAAAGAAATAAATACATTCAGATACTATACTGATGAATACCTCAGAAAACCTATGAGGAAATGGACTGTAAATTATTACAACTGGTCTTTAATACTGCTCAATAAATAGGACATAGGAGAAAAAAAAAATTCTTGCAAAGTGAGTAGTTGGCTACGCTCAGGTATGAGGCAGGGGTCCTTTAATTACATTCTCACATCATAACTTATTCATAAAGACTGACTCATTCTTTCAGAATAACCCAGTTATGGTTTTGTAGGCAATCTCAGTTCTTGCAGTTCCTAGCTTTTGAACTGCTTTGTAATTTAAGTGCTCTGAGATAGCGCCCTCTAACACCCACAAGAAGAGCGTGGGTAAAGGTATTGGCTTTGTAGAAAGATTATTATTACACATGCAATCTGCAGTCTGATTTTAAATACTGAACTTTTTAACATGCTTGCACATTACTGATGAACTTTTTTAATGTGAGACCCTCCAGCAAAACTCCCATGTTGCACATGTAAGTTGATGGGCTGTGAGTGCAGTGACAGTCCACAGCTGTCAGCCGGCATCTCCGTATTTTCCACTGGGATGAGTTATACCCACGTTATGCCCAAGCGCTTCAGACAATCTTTCAAAGTACTTCTTTTCAAAGCGTTAATGATCACTTGCCGTGCTCATTTCTCCTAATGCTCTTTTCTCTTCCCCCTACTCCTTCTTTCCCCCCAGACACAACCAAGCCCCATCCCTCAGTGTACGAAGCGCCCTGAGACAGGCGAGCGCATCCAGCAGACACGGTCTGGGAGGCGTTGCTGGACGGGGGCGCTTCCCTACCGGGGAGGATCAGCTGCCCGGTACACTACTCGTCCGGTGCCGGAGCCCTCGCCTGCCCCAGTCTGAGCCCCGACACGGGGCCCGCAGCGGCTATACTCACCGGCCGCGAGCAGCAGCAGCAGCAGGGGCGGCCGCAGGGGCAGCGCCGGGCGGCGGGGTCCCATGGGCAGCGCGGCGGGCGGGTCTTCGCAGCTCCCGGGGGCAGGCAAGGATGCGGGCTCTCGGCAGAAGTGCCTTGCTCCAGGAGCACAGTGTGTAGAGTGAGCCAGAGCAGCTGCGTGCCAGCTATAAAAGGCTGCTTTCTGCCCCGAGTCGGGTCCCCCGGAGCCAGAGCTGAAGACCACGATCTGCTGTCCCTCTGGCCAGAAGGGAGGAGCTGCCGCTGAAAGACCTAGGCAGAGCTGGGACTTGTCATTCGGGTAGCGAAGCGCCGTGCAGATGCAGAGGGAACCCTGTAGTCAGGTTGCCTGCTGGTCTCTGATGAGGGGGCCTCCACTCCGCTCCTCCAGGACTTTCTTGCTCTGGTAGCTATAATTTCTCTTTGAATTACAGCACTTCCTAGATAATTTAATCTAGATCTGGAGAGTTAAGATGGCAGCGAACTGTGTTGTAAGTTATTCTAGTGGTTAATTATAATCAGTGCTGAATATGCGTGCTATACCTGTAGTCTGAATTTGCCAAAATTCATCTCCTGATTGCTAGTTTTCTTGGAGGACTAAATAAATCAACTCCTAAACTGGTTATGGATATTTGTAGCTTCATCAAAATAACTTTTTAACCTTCCCTCAATCAAAATAAGAGTTATACTGAGTATTTTTTTGTACATTATGTAATCTTTGCATACTCTTGCATTATTTTGTAAAACTTACAACTAGATGCCGTATTGCAATCACGGTTTCATTACCCCTCTCAACACACAGACAATACCACTTGCTTTTATGTGATTTTTTTCCTTGCTCATATGGTCCAATATTTCATCAGACCTTTTATTATTGCACTGAAACCAGTGCATCTCCTGTCAGTTGTTCAAGCAATCAGGACCCTGAAATTTTGGTTATTGACTTTTTTTGTGTGTGTGTGTGTGGTTTGTTCTTTTGTTTATATGGTTTTGGCATTATTATGTTCTGGGATATGACCCCCACTGGATCCCATTGAGGCCTACACTGCTAGGATAAGGAAGGAGAGATAAAAACATAGGGGTTTTTTATGGAAGTTGCCAAGAACTTGTTCTTGGTCATGTCCTCTTACTATTGGAGACCAGCTGGTAGGAATTTTTTAGTGAATGGTATTTTCATCAAAGAAATAAAATATTTTTTTGATGTGCATACTTAAGGATAATTCTACTTTTGCATTAAAATGCTCTGAGTACTGCATTACATCATTGCTCTTTAATCACAAGAGAAGTAGAAAATTGTATGTGGTCTGATTCCAAAAGACAAAAAGCATGCACAGACAGATTTGTTTTTGTTATGCTCTCATTAATCTGTGTTCTATGAAATGTTTGTGTTGGCACTGAAGTTAGGGTAGCGTGGGATAAATGTGGAAGCACATCAATTTAAGGTAGGCTATCGATAGGCCTTTGTACACCTGATATGCCTTTGTGCAGCTACATGCAGGACACTAGAAATGGTATGTTAGCCCAATCAAAACTGTGTATGGTGCCTGAACAAGCAGACGGGATCATGGTATGAACTTGACAAACCAGAAGCAAGCAGGATTTCCAGCTCGAGTGCTTGTATTCTGCAAAGGGATGAAAGTTGTTGCAGGCTTGCTGTGGGACTGCGACTTCCTGCTTATCGATAGCTTCTGCTATCGCAGTAGCTTCTGCTGCCAGCTAGTCTTTCCGTCCCTGCCTTTTGGATCTTATGAACATAGTGTACCCCAGCTACCACTGTGTTTCCCAACAGAGATAGACTAGAATACTAGTGAAACAGGATCTGTGGCAAACATAAATGTTGTCAACGAGAAGTCTTGGTAATGTACAAGTCACAATAGAAAACCCACCTATTTGGGATAGATTTTAAAATTTTTTTTATTTTTTTTAAGATTTTGTTGCTACTGCCATCAACTGGGTCAAAGCAATTTTCCTATTACTCATGGAGTCACATCGCTAATTACTGTTACTCTATTTTCATACTGTCACTTATACTGCATTTGTTTACTGACTCTTCCGGTCAATAAGTCACACCTATTAGAACATTTTAATAGTGTTCAACAGCATTTAGTGAAACTTCCAGTTGAACAGTATCCCATCCAGCATACCATTGGATATGACAATGAAAACAATATCCAGGGAAGCAACATGAATTACACTTCATGTTTGTTCTTCAGAAGACTGACTGATGGAATGTGTTAGTGCGCTTGATGTTGGATTAGTGCAGTTTATATGTTTTTCTCTGAAGGAAGGAAAGTAATCCTAAAACCACGAAAAAATCAAGTGAGATGGAAATGTTCAGAAAAAATCAAGTGAGATGGAAATGTTAGAAAGCAAATGAAGATGCGAAGTGAGAAAAACTATATGAAGCGATGAAGTAAGGAATGCAAGTCAGGAGTTCTATTTCCTACAAGTTGTAGAAAAAGTTCAAAGGAAAACATCTATTGAAACTGGGGGGAAGGGGGCGGCAGAAATCTGAAAGAAGGAAATATTTTCATTGAGGTGAGTTAGGTTGCCCAGTTAATTGCCATGACATATGGCTAAGAAAATATACTAGTAACAGACTGGAAGTTAATATGGATTACAATTATATATATATATATATTTTTTTTTTCAAGATTTAAAGTTCCCTTTAAATTTTTAAATAAAAACTTACGTAGCAGTGCAGACCTGTCACATTTGCTTTTTGTAGTGTTCCTTTTCTTTTATCTGAAGCATTTGGTAACTGGTATAAGTCATATGTGACAAATGGCATTTTCCTTCTTACTGATGAATTCTTTCTTTTTGTCAGCTGGACTCGTGCAGGGGCAGGGAGAACCATTTGCTTTTCAAATATACTTTCTCAAATAAGGTTGCATGTGCTCAATGGTTGCTTTAATTAAGTTGTTTTTAAATCTAAGTAATAGATCAATGTAATTGAGACACATAGTTGTACTGAGGAACGTTCTCACAGCATAACAATATTATGGGCAAACGTGTTAAGTTAGTTGTAAAAGCCTGGTTTCTCTGTGTCCGTGATTCTGTACATGCAGGAAGATGATAGAGCATTTTAATCCAAAATGTAGATGGAAAGTGCTAGAATGGTCTAAAACAGGGTTAACAAAAGTGCAAGTTATCCACCTCCCTGTGAGCAGGTGAAGACAGTGATTTTGAGAGCACTGTAACAGTATATTTACTGCTGACTAAATACCTGCAAAGCTGTATTTTTCTTGTAATAGAAGAAGTTGGTTCCATTAACATTTTTTACTTAGTAAGAACAGTTATTTTTACTGAGAAATGAAAAAGCACTGACCACCTACCTTGGTCTAATTTATATATACTCCATATTTAGCTGTTACGAAGATATGTTGTAATGGTGAGTATAGAAGTACTAGGGTCTGTAGGTATCTAAGCGAAGTCCTACAAAATTAGGATCCTTCTGCATTAAGCATGTGACAAACTATATGACATATTTTCTGCCCCACTGAATTGATGAACTAATAAAGAATGGTGAAAGAAATTATCTTCCCATTGTTAAGATGGGAATGGAGGCAGGGTCATTTGCTCAAGGTGTTATATGATGGCTGTAGCAGAGCTGGGAAACTGCACCTCAGTGTTCTGCATCCCAGCTTAAGTCCCAAATTGGGTTCTTCTGTGGCACTGACTCCTGCAGGAAAATAAGGAAAGAAAATGCATCCCTCACTATAAAGATATCAGAATAATTAGAACTGAAGAGCTGCTTCCCAGCAGTAAGTCAACTGACTGTATTTACTTGATTGTTGCACTTTGCAAATGTCAGTAAGTTACCCCACATTTTCTTAAACATTGGATTTGGAGACAGGTTTGGCCTGGAATAGGTCCCTTACAAGTGTACGTTCCTTCAGATACTGAATGTCAAAGTAGTACACCATCAACTTCTTTATCATCGTCTTCGTAAAAAAACTCCAGCCTTACTTATCCAAGCATCTGTTTGGAAACATTCAGTGCCACTGTTCCCATTTTTAGAGGCTTGGCTGGCTTTCTTCTCTTTCATGTATTTCCATCTTCTCTTAGTTCCTTTCACAACCAATGCTTCCTGTTTAGCAATGTTTTCTTCAGCTTGTGTTGTTGGGGATGTTGTTCCAAAACCTACAAGAGTTATAAAGCATAGTTTGGAGAGACAAGCTCATGTGAAAGATCAGAAAACATTCTGCTAAGCCGTTTTATAGTATTTTTTGATGTACTTGGTATTATGTCAAATCTATTTCCAGCATACAGAACAAAATCCAGCTTTGATTTAAGACTAGACCAGCCTATAGTATAACTTGTAACATCTTTGGTAATAGTAAGCCTATGCATAGCATAATATGTTCTGAGAGAATTTTGGGAGCCACGTTTGTAGCGTTATCCTTTATATGCCCTTTGGGAGCAATGCTATTCTGTCCATTCTGCAAAAATACTGTGCTAGTGTGTAGCTGCCCATAACAGACAGTTGTGTGCTGGAAAGGTTGTTATTACGTAAATGATCGTGAAACTGGTTTACAGTTATAATGTATGCAGAGGAGCTAAATTACTCCTACAGTTTTCTTTTTTCATCTGCCTTCTTTTGGTTTTGTTTTGTTCTGTTCCAGATTATACCCTCTGCTCCTTAAGTATAATGGCTACTAGTGCAAAGTCCATCCTGTGCATAGAATCACCCAGGCAAATAACAGGACTGTAAGTATGTTCTTGAATACCACGTATATACTGATGCAACGCTGTCCATGTTTATGACTTGGAAATACATCATCTGTCTTTGAGCAAAGCCACAGACTGGAAGATTCTGGAGAAGGACTCTATAAATAATTTCTGGCTTGCTTAGCTCTTAAGTTTCGACAGTTATCTCTGCCTTCCAGATTTCTTACAAACTCTAAGTCAAGTTCTACATTTCAGCATTTGCACCCAAAAAAAAAGACCCAAGGCCTGCTTCTTGTGGAACCAAGGGCTACTTTTTATTTTTATATCCAGAGAAGAGACTTAGCAATACAACGCTTGCATTTTTGTAAAACGAAATTTGAAATCTCTAGCCTATCTCTGGAAGGATGTTTGGCTTGCTTTCTTTTATATAGGTTACATCAAGGTTACTTGGATTCTTGAAATAGCTGATGTAATGACCAGGATGATGGCATAGAGTGACCTCTTGGCAAGTTTGTGGGTGATACCAAATTGGGGGGAGTGGTTGATACACTGGAGGGCAGGGCTGCAACTCAGATGGACCTAGTCAGACTGGAAAAATGAGCTGTTAGGGATCTCATGAAGTTCAGCAAAGGCAAATGTAAAGCCCTGCATCTGGGTTGGCATAACCCCATGCAGTAAGACAGGTTGTGAACTGACTGAATGGAAAGCAGCTTTGTAGAAAAGGAGCTGGGGATCACAGTGGACAAGTTGAATGTGAGCTAACAGCGTGCTCTTGTAGCAAATTTCTCCGGCTACATAATGGTCTGAGTATAACTGGTAGGTTTGGAGGTAAGTGATTCTTCCCCTCTATTTGACACTTGAGAGACTACAACTGGAGCTCTGTGTCTCATTTTAAGAAAGGCATTGACATACTAAAGCAAAGCTAGTGCAGGCCACCAAACTGTTCAGGGTGCTGCAGCTCGTGACATACAAGAAGCTGAGAGAGTTGGATTCGCTCAGGTTTAAAGATGATGATGGTGAGGGGAGGTCATACTGCTAATGGTAGTGTGTAGGAAAGATGAAGCCAGATTCTTCCCAGAGGTGCACTAGAGGCCATGAGCACTAGTTACAACATGGAAAATTCAATATAGGAAACAAATTTTCTTTTTCTTTCCCTTCTCCCCTTTCCCCTCCCTGTTCTGTTCTATTCTGTTCCGTTCTGTTCCATTCTACTCTATAATATTCTGTTCTATTCTAATTTTATTCTAATTCTGTTCTTACTAAGGACAAATACTGAAACAGCTTGCCCAGAGAACCTATGGAAACTCCAGCCTTTGAGATGGTCATAACTCAACTGGAAATGGCCCAAAGCAACCTGCTTTAATGGGACCTGCCTTGAGCAGAAAGTTGGACTGCAGACTTGCAGAAGTCCCTTATAACCTATGTGATTCTATGATTTTCTGATGTGATAGTAGATAGCTTCAAACTAGCAGTTCCACCCTGCCAGGGAAAGAGACTCCAATACCACTTTTCCTTTTGCCTAAAGGTTTTCATGAAACTATGCCCTGTAGGCAGGGAAGGCAGTAGGCCTGTTCTACTGCAATAACAAATTCATTGATAATTATTTTTTCCACCTATCACCAACTAAGCTATGTCAATGCACAGGGGAAATCATCCCTGAATTTAGACTTGAGACTTTGTTTGCCTACTTTTACTATCTAGACAGCTTTGTCACAAACAGAAGCAGTGACCTTTTCATAAAGAACTACTTTCCTTCCCTTTTAACTCACTGTTCTGAAATTTCATTTTTATGCTTTTGTCCCTGTTGACCATTTCTGAATCTTCTTCTAGTTCTATTTTTACTGAGATGAGGTGGAAGCTGCAGAATTGTATGCAGTATTCAAGGTGAAGATAGATCACGGATTTATAGAGACTGCGCCAACTACGTTCTGCTACGAGGGAAGAGACAGAGATGCACATATTATGATTTTATCTAACTTTTTCGTTTTAGTATGTCTACTGGCTCTCTGTTGTCTCTAAAGGTTTTAAATTACTTCAAAATGCAGATTTTTCTTATCTGTTCATTTGTTCACAACTTCTTGTTTCGTTCTTTATCTTGTCAATGCTGCATTACAGCTTTCTTTCATGACCTTTCTGTTCGTGATGTGTGCTTCCTCAGCTGTGAAGAGTTTTATGGCAACTGGGCACTTGGCAGAGGATAAAACCCCTAAGTTATGTGTCCATCAAAGGAAAGGTGAGTAGAATGAAGCCCTTGTCTGTTCCAGGCTAATCATCACAAGAGCTATCTATCTTTAAACAGCTTAAATGCCATCCAGACTGCTTTGGGACCTGGGAAGTTACTGAATGTATTGTTGAGACAAAAAAACCCCTGGAAGTACTGAGGAATGGGTAACGTTGGGATTAGCTAGAGAACTTAGGAGCAGGAAAGAAGTCAGTACCAGAAATCTGGTATCTTAAGACATGTGGGATCAAAAAGGCGCTCAACAGTGCTGAAGAAGTGAGTATCTGTCACTTGTCAAGCAGGCTCTGGATATCTTTCCTTGCTGTTGGATTGTCTCCCATCTTTACTCTTTGCATTTGCAGTGTGGTTGGGATGAAGAGTAATTAATCCAGAGAACTGTCAGCACTAACATCATAATTTGCTATACCTGAAGTAAACCGTATACTTCTGAATCGGCCAAAAGATGTAATAGTCATTTGCTGAGGAGTATGCACAGGGTGTAAGTGCACAACATGCAGGTCAATGTTCAGCAAAATGTTTGTGTAGCTACTATTGTTTGGTCACTAGCTGCTATTTTGATTTCTGTGAGAAGCGAGGATTCTAATCTCAATAGAAGGTAAGAGTTTAAATGCATTCTCAAATCTGGGCCGCAATGATGGGTGTAAACTTAGCACATTCTAATTGTGTCTCAGTTACTTAGGTATTCTCATTTAAATTATGTTGAATGGTAGAAATTTTGTTTAGGCACCCCAAAAATAGGAGTAATATGGTGCTGCATACCAAATTTCATGCTGACCATATTTAGGTTATCTTTAAAAATAAACAGCTTATGCATACTTGACATTTTTACTTCACAGAGCAAAACAGTACTGCATACATGGAGTATTCTGAATTTGATGTGTGGTCTGCATGTAAGGTCTGCATACTTAAACTTAAGGGTGATTTGATATTGCTGTGAGAACCCTAGCCTTTTAATTTCCTAATTCTGTTTGGAATTCTTTAATGCCACATTGACATTTTAATGTTGCTTTAGTTATTTCCTCTCTCAGAAAGAAGAAAAGATAAACCCTTACTAGTTCATGCACCATGTAATCCCTAGGAAGGATCTGCCAGGAACAGATAATATTTGCTTGTTTCCAAGTCTTATTTAGAATGGAGAGTCAAGGGGAGGCATACCCAAACTTAATTACATAAACAAATCTAATTAATATTGATTCTGTAAAATACTATACTGAATTTCTGTTTAGATTTGTTCTGATAGCCACCAAAGAAAATACCGGTATAGTATTTATTTGAAAAAACAAAAGTCAATTCTGTACGTCACTCTTTCAAATGTATGGACATTCAAGGATAATTGTGCATTGAGATGCTGCTGAAGGTTCATTTTCTTCACTTTCAATGAATTAGTATGTTTCATTTATTAATTTTTGTTGAAGCAACAAATAGTTTGCCTATGGATGTGTGCAAACGTGTTTTGCATATGCGTGCAATGAAGTAGAATTAAAATGTGAAGCAAAGTTATTCATTCTCTGTAATGACTTCATCCCTGATACTAGGGAAGGGAATGCATCTTCCTTTGGACAGAAAGGAAGCACTAAAGCACACAATCACAGAATGGTAGGGGTTGGAAGGGACCTCTGGAGACCATCTAATCCAACCCCCCTACTAAAGCAGGATCACCTAGAGCAGGTTGCACAGGATCGCGTCCAGGCGGGTTTTGAATCTCTGCAGAGAAGGAGACTCCACGACCTCTCTGGGCAGACTGTTCCAGTGCTCTGTCACCCTCAAAGTGAAGAAGTTTTTCCTTATATTGAGATGGAACTTCCTGTGTTCAAAGTTTGTGCCTGTTGCCCCTTGTCCTCTTGCTGGGCACCGCTGAAGAGAGTCTGGCCTCATCCTCTTGCCATCCACCCTTTAGATATTTGTAAGTCTTGATGAGCTCCCCTCTCAGTCTTCTCTTCTCCAGGCTAAACAGACCCAGCTCTCTAAGTAACGATACAAGCACTAAACAATCACCTTCTTTCATATAAAGACAGAAATATTTTGTCCCATAGCACATATATTGCATCCCCCCTTCAGTTTTCTGTACTCTGCATAATTAGCTGATTACCCCACAACTGGAAAGACTGGAATTTAGGTGGGTCCTTTTATGATCATTAAGATTGCAAGTTGAAGGAAGAGGAGGAGCTGCAGCAGGTCTAATTTTACTCAAAATACTGGACTTCGGAACTCATGTGAGAACACTGAGCAGCACAATCCCTTAGAGAAGAGTTGCCATTGAAACAAGTGTAACTGCTTACTGGTAGGCTGCCGTTTGCAATTTTTTTTGGTCTTTGAATTTTTGTCTTTCATCACTTCAGTTTGGCCTCTGCCCATGATTTTTTCTTCTTCAGCTTCCTAAGTCACTTGTCATGTATTCAAAGAGCTGAAGGTCAGATCATCTCATATGACTTGTATGCCACAGGCCCTGAAATTTCTTGCACCAGCCCAAGTAATTTCTCTTTGAGCACGGCATATTTTCTATGCACTTAGAGCATATAATTAAATTTGGAGTCACACAATTTTAGAAGATAAGGAACTTCCTGTTCTGTTAACAGAAGAATGTCTTGTAAGGGGCCTGCGGCTGGAAAAAAGTTCAATCCAGTAGGCACCAGAAGTAGAGATGGGACAGCCTAGGGAGGAGAGGGTTTATTTAAAACTGATTGACTTACAGTAAGATGGGACTAGGCGTATTTGAAGTGGGTCATATTCTTATAGTAAAAATAAAACTTAGTAAAGACAACCTTTTTTTCTAAGCAAGAAAAAGGTGGTTTAATCATTAAAACATTTGTTAAAGGTAATAATTTGGGAAAGCCTTTGAGAAAAGGAAGGAACGGCAGTAAGTTCAATACTAAAATGTTTCAACTGACAGCCAGAGGAACTTTAGTCCTGAGAAAATATAAATGAAGTGTAAACAATATTTACTGCAGGTTAAGTTCTGTCCTCAGTTAAACCAGTACATTCCTACTATCTCTGAAAGGTAACAAAGAAAAAATGTGTAAAACTGTCTAATACCTGAGATTCAGCAGTTTACAAAAGAAAGTACGTTTTTATGTAACCAAATAATCACTGCAACAGTGGCACAGGTTTAAAAACTGAAAGCTCAAGTTTACAAATTTAAATAATGAGGTGCAGGATAACTGAAGCTCTATACAAAATCAGTGGCAATGTAGAGATAGAAACTTAGAAGAGCCTAGCTATTTGTCTGGTTTTCAGTGCTCTATAGTGCTAGTGCTGCTTATTCTATCAAGAATAATAATGCTGTACTTTTAAAGAGAGGCTGACATGCCCAAACTATATGTATATAGAAAAACCTCAGAAGGCTGGCAACATTTCCTTTTTAAAATAGCTTCTAACAATGACCTAGCCTAATTATACATGCTCCAGACTGAGGTTTGGAATAATGTTAACTCTCCTGTCAATTTAAAACATCCTTTTTTATACGCCAATGGGTGGGGTGCCACATTTTAGAGTACAGCATTCAAGATAAAAACCCAACTATGTAAGGTTTGTTTTGATTCTTACAGTGTGTGAGCTCAAAACTCAAATTTTGTGGAAGCACAAATGCAGAAACACAAAAATGGCTTTATAAAACAGATTACAAGAGCATGAAATAAATGAAAAGTTGATTAATGCAAAGGCATGAGAAACAGCAGGACTCTTGCCTGTTGCAGCAAGTTCTATGTTAATGGCAGTGCAATTCTCTTGCAATTGTTTCCTAAAAACATTCCTCCATTACTTCATGTATCCTGTATCCTGCCTTGTAATACCTGTGTGGACTAAGATTGTTGTGAAAGGTCTTGCTGCTCCATCAGTGTCATTATTTGTAATGGCCACTGTAAACTGCCTATTCATCTGGATTCTCTTCCATACTTCAGAATTAGAATTCTGTGAAACTAAGTATATTGTGTTAGTCCACTGTCATGGAACTCTTATCACTTCTGAAATTACATATATTTATAGGAGTAATTAATATATACCTAGATGCTTACAATACAGCTCACAGCAGAAGTTATATCAGCACTACTAAATTAGGCAGTGGTAGCACTGTAATTTATACTTGCTTCCCAAAATTCTTGAGCAGTATGCATCCTGGGGAATACTGACTCAGATAAGAAGAAAGTGTGCTAACTTTACTTTTCCGGATATTTATTTCTTCATTATAATTCCCTGTGGAATCACTAACTTCCAAACATTGTGTTGTTTATATAGCAACTTCAGTGGTGAATCAATTAAATCCCTGAGATTTTATAATTTTTGAGTTATACTGGCTTGAATACCAAGATGTTGGACAGAGGGATGCAATGTATGATTATTTTAATGAAATACTTTCTTAGGGCGTCTATGGCAGCATTCATTGGCTGTCATCAATCATCCCCTTATTTTCCATGTGCCTTAGCACAGTTTCCAGGAGGCTCTGCTCCATGATCTTGCCGGGCACAGAGGTGAGAATGACTGGCCTGCAGTTCTCCGGGTCTTCCTTTTTTTCCTTTTTTAAAAATGAGCATTATGTTTCCCCTTTTCCAGTCAGTGAGAATTTCACTGGACTGCCACAACTTCTCAAATATGATGAATAGTGGCTTAGCCACTTCATCTGCCAGTTCCCTCAGGACCTGCGGATGCATCGCAGCAAGCCCCATGGACTTGAGCACTTTCATGTTCCTTAGACAGTCTCGAACCTGATCTTCTCCTGCAGTGGGCAGTTCTTCATTCTCCCAGTCCCTGCCTTTGCCTTCTGTGACTTGGGCAGTGTTGCTAGAGCCCTTGCTGGTGAAAACTGAGGCAAAAAGTCGTTGAGTACCTCAGCCTTCTCCTTATGCCGGGTAACCAGGTCTCCGGTTGCCTTCCAGAGCCCATGTTTTCCCTAGTCTTCCTTTTATCACTGACATAGCTATAGAAGCTTTTCCTGTTACCCTTGACATCCCTGGCCAACTTGAATTCTACCAGGCCTTTAGCCTTCCTAACCTGATCCCTGGCAGCTTGGACAGTTTCTCTGTATTCCTCCCAGGCTAGCTGCCCTTGCTTCTACCCTCTGTAGGCTTCTTTTTTGTGGATTCCTGGATACAGGAATGTTTTGACAATGTGTACATCAGTCACCTGATCTACATTTCACTAAGTGAAATAGTTGCTAGCCAGCAACTGAAACTTCAGAAATGTGTCAAAACTAGATACTAGAAACATGTTTTCCTTTTACCTCTCTCTTCTATGGAAAAGCAGATTCTTTGCTTCAAATTAGAAAAAAACAAACAAAACCAGAATACTTCATAACTGAGATTGTATCAAAAGACAAATATTTTAAACCAGTATTTTAATTGTTGTTTGTCAAACTAGAAAGATTAGCATTTTAAGGAAATCATAGAAGTGGGGCAGAAAAGCATGAGCATGCTTTTGATGGGGCTTTGGGCAACCTGGCCTAGTGGAGGGTGTCCCCGCCCATGGCAAGGGAGTTGGAACTAGATGGTCTTTAAGGTCCCTTCCAACCCAAACTGTTATGTGATTCTAAGATCAGCTGACAAGTAACTGCTTATACTGTTCACAGGAATTAAGGTATTGGTCTATAACTGAGCACTGTGATGGCTGGTTCTCTACGTAAAGGGCCTGAGCTTCCTCCATACTATATGGAGAGAATTAAGAATTCATAAAAGCCAATAAGATGATTGGGGACTTTCTATTTTAGCTATGTGGTTATGATTAAGCAAGACAGAGGTGTGTAACATTTAGCCACTTTGCCCTAAGACTGCAGGGAAGCAAATGCAGTTCAAGTGTGTTAATAACTTTCAGGATATGAGAGATACAGTTTAGAGGCTTTGAAGATATTTAACCTACTTAGATGACCTATGAAAAGGATAATCTGATTGCCAGCTTAAACAAGTTTGTAAGCAACTACTGCCTCTACTTTTTTTGCTGAAATTGTGAAAAGAATTAGAGTGGCTCTTATTTAGTGACAGAGAAAGAAACATATACCAGTGACACTCTAGCTTGTGATTAGGATATCTGACTGCAAAAAGAGAAAATCTTGCTTGATCCCTACTTGTATATACAAAGGTCCCCTGCAAAACTTTCTTCAGAGAGATTGTTCCTGCTAAGAGCAATCTAACTGGCAAAATGTGTGTCTATATTAGTACTTTAGTTTGGTTCAGAAGTGAGCCAAACTGATTGTCCCCGTGTACTGCACTTCATTTTATAGAGTCATCTTGGAGAATGTGACCTGGATTCCCTTGGAGTAAAATGGGACAGGAAGGTGTCCTCCAACCACTACATTCAACCTATGTGTTCAGACTAAAGCTACTCCAAAGTAAAACCTCTGCAATATGCATTGGGGCTGAGCATTTGACACCCAGACAACTTTTGCTCTATAAATGAGCTTCTTTTGGACTAGTCTACTAGCCAAAGTAGACACAATGAGGATGTGCAAAACCAGCTGAGACAGCATACACCTTGCTCAGCAACTTACTTGGCCTCCTTGGACAACTCTCAGTAAATGTACGCTCCTAGAATTCACTCTGATTTGGCTTTTATATTATTAAGAGATTGAGACCTTCTAGATCTTGGCAAAGCTTAAAAATAAAAAAAAAGTTGTTTTTTTGCTATTCTGGCAGGGAACCCTCCCTGGGTAGTGAGGTATTCTTCAGTTCTGCCTGTGTTATTTGCTAAAACACCATTCTTTAATGGAGTTAGATTATAAACCACTGTTTTCTCCTCCCCCATCTTCTTTATGGGCAGATTTAAACCTCATATATAACCTGTGCTAGAAAAGAGATCAATTCACTTTACACATATTCCATCTTTTCAGTTACACTAGAATTCTCTAGCATTAGACATCTGTTGCAGTTAACCTCTAAATATAAAGTCAAGCAAACAAGGACAGGACTACTGAGGTGAAAAATCAAGATATTGAATCTAACAAAAGTTGTAGCTCTGAAGCATTATAGGTTGAATAGGACACTTCCTCAGATTCGGGCTAACAGTGGATGCAGTGACATTCTCCGTCTTCCAAAGGAAGTAATCAGACACACCTTACATTGTTAAATTAATCAGCGCAGCCACAGTTACAGAAAAGAAAATGGTAATATTAAGATCTGATGTAAACATCTGAAGCTCATGATAATGGGTTAGCTACTTAGAATAGCGATGTAAATATGTATTAGCAAACAGGTCAGAAAATAGATGTAATTTTCCTCAGCTTAATCTCCAATGCCTGTTTATAACGTACAAATGAGTAAGACAAGAGCATAGAGAAAATTGAATAGAATAAAATAATCCAATAAATTAAGTGTGCATAGATTGCTACCTTTAAACCTTTTTAACCACAACAAATAATAAGAAAAAGATTACTTATAAAAGGTAGGAAAAGTTCTGATATTATTTTTTTTTAGGGAAACTGTAAAGACTACCATAATGTTAACAAAATGAAAATTAAAAACTCAGAGAGTTAACAAATTAATACCTTCATGATTTGCTTTCCTTGAATACCTGAAGTATCTTAACATATATAATTCAGTATCTCATTTTTCAAGATACATTCTGCACTCTCAGAAAGTGTCCTTAGCTCACTGGACATGGAGAGGTGCTGTGAGAACTGCCCAGAGAACTGTCTGAACTACTGACTGCTCATGACCCTGACCAAAATTACCTATAATCAGCTGGAATAGACCAGATATCATTAAATCAAGAATTGAAGCAATGTATGTATGATTCCTATTGAAATACAGCCTTTGTGTCCAGACAGATACATTTGTCTGATTGTAAGAAATTCTGCAAATGTGTGACTCCTCTAAGAAAACGGTAAAGCACCTTAAAAGACTTACAGATCTTAAGGGTATGCAGTGTCAAGGCTCAGTGAGCTGGAAAACTGAAGTTAATCTAGTGAGAGCTTACACAGCAGAATTTTTATTTGTATCAGTCTCTCAAATTTACTTACTCTTTAGTATTTCTTGTCTGAATTAATACAAAATGCCCTACATCTTCCATTTAATTTTTAAACCACATTTTCAGAACTCCCTGTGTGGCTCTGCAAATGAACATTGAATTTTCTAGTCCAGCAACAAGTTTTATTTGCATATTTTTACATATTTTGGACAGCTAATGCTTAGAAAGGATATCTTAGATTGTAATGATTTAAAATTTAACTACTGCATTTTTGGGACAGTGTGCTTGAAGAGTGGGTTTGGGTACTGGCTCTAGAGGCACGTTCAGGTATAGCTTCATGTGCCTTCAGTTTTCCCACTCTTCCTGTTTAAATGTGCGTGACAACATCAGGAAATAGTCTAAATGGCAATATCACTGACAGCCTAACCAGCAAGTCTCTTTTTTTTTTTTCTTTTTCTTCCCCCTGCCAAAGGAGGTGGTGCATTTTGATTTGTTTCCAAACATACTAAGAGAGGACTTGGATATCTAACTTAGATACCTTAGGGAGTAAAGCTAGCTGGGGAAAAAAGCCCTAGATCCATCTCCTACTTGCTCATTATAACCTTTACTAGTCTTAAGAGAAGGTTAAAAGCAGAGACTGGCGCTTCTCCTCTCATCCCCCCCCCCCCGCCTTTTTTTTTTTTCTGGCTAACAGAAGATCTCTAACAGGTCACCCATTTTGAAAAATGGTTCTCTTTTCTGTTCACATATTCATTAGATCAGTCATCCATAACTTTGTCGCACTGCAATATATTTTACTCATGATTATCCTCAGAGGCTATTCAGAGACCTGAAGCTAATGCTCAGGATGGTGGCTAGCATTAACAAATTTCAACTAGCTCCACTTAATAAATTTGTTTTCTACGTGCTAAAATATTGCACTGAAATGGCATGACTTTTTAAAAAAATTAATTCAAGAAGTCTTTCTAATGTTCAACCTAAAAGAATTGTTACCTTTCTACTTTTTGTTGGATTCAGGTCAGACATAAACTTGTAGGTATTCCCGTAGGATGCAGCCTCTGCAAACCGTGGGGCTGGCCACCACCCCAGGAAGTGCAGGAGTCGGACTTATGCCCTCTGCTGGTCTATTGGATCGGGACTCTGCTACTGTGGAAGGCAAAAAATTCATCTTCGATTTAGTAAAAAAATCCAGAACTCACTGCGAGGCATTACGGAACGGCTGTTTGCTAGCTTCTAATTGTTGCTGCAGATTACAATTGAGACATTGAAATTAAGATACTCTCTATTATATGCTAATACTTATTTTTTATGTAAAGGATATGACTGATGGATTTCCATACTGACTCCTATGCAAAATCCCATAGGTGTTTCACTGGCTTTTAACAAGAAAGAAATCTTAAAATAATTTTAAAAATGCTAAGTAGTTTCCTAAGGAAATTAAAAATGTTCATAGCTAACATCAGGCTCGTATCATAAAAGTTACAGTTTAACTTGCCTTGTAGCTGTTCTCCAAATACTCTGCTGCCCCTCCACCACTGTCAGTTTCTTAGTGATAGCAGAAATCATCTTATTTTCAAGGGTCAAGCCCGTCATTTGACCAGTAATTGCTGAAAACAACAATGTACAATTTCATTTGCATTTGTAAAGGAAAGGTTTTTGCTGTTTCAATAATGTAAGAGTTAGGGTTTTCAACAGCGTAATATGCACGACAGATAAAATACCAGAGAGAGTATAACTCGTGTAATACTCAATGTTTTATCATGGAGATGTTAAAATTTCATCACTACCACCAAAAAAAGCAGAAACAAAAACCTAAGACTGGCAATACCTTTAGTGGGAATCCACCCTCCTAGGCTGGCCAGGTACAAAAATGTGCAATAGGTCTTCCTATTTTCGACAGAGCAATGCTCACTCATCTCTGGGTATCCTAAGCAAAAAGAGAGGTGTAGTGACAGAAAATAGAAAAATAAAAAAAGCAAAAACCCCACTAACTGCAGACTGACTTTTAGAATGCATTATGTTAAACTATATTTGATCTACGCATGATTACTTAAAATAAAGGGCATTATTTTGGTTGTCACTTGCATTTGGAAGGGAATTGTTCATAATTGAGTTTAGTTCAGTTTAGTTCTGCAGGTTGCTCTTCTCATAAAGACATAATATGGCTTAACTGTTTCATTCTGGTTAGTTCAGGTCAATACTCCTGAGCATGGCTTCACGGAAGGAGTTCTGTATTTCATACTGTGGTTTTGTATACAGCTCTATCTTGGTGAAGTATTTATAGAACTTATGTATACATTTCTTTGTTGTTGAATATTTCCTTTGGTAGTAGCTAAATATATTTTTTGAAATTTCCTGTTTTAATTATTCAGAGAGATTTTTTTTCCTTCCAAAATACACGTGGAGTTGGAACAACCATATATTCCATATGTAGTTATATTCCATAACCACTGTTTAAGGGAAGAGAGCATGTCATCATGCATAGAATTCTGGGTCTGGGAAAGAATCAAGGACTCTTTCAAAACGGCAACACCAAAACAGTTTTGAAGGGAACGCATTCCTGGAGTTATCTCCACACATAACTAACTAATTTATGTCATAAATTCCAGTGAACTATAATCCTAATGTCAGAAAGTGTTGTATGACAAGGACTTCAGATGCTGCACATAAAGGAATGCACTGAAAAAGCTTACTTGTCTTCCACTCATTTAAAACTATCATTCACAACTATCAACCCTCCTGATCAGTGAGCACATAATAAATAGGCATTCCAAAGCAATTTATGTTAAAACACTTGATTTATAAAAATCACACTGGTTTTGCTTCCTCTCCAAAAAATTATTTTAGCATTCAAGAGAAGTCCCTTAGCTTGTTTTGTTTTATAAGCTTATTGTGGAAAAAAAGTGTTTAAAAAGCTGGCCATGTTTTTGAAAAAGGCAGCTGCATAAATGCCTTAATTTCCATTTTCTGTAAGTACCAACCCTTCCTTAGGTCAAAATATCACTTTACTTAAACAAGAGAATTCACGAGGGATTTTTTAAAAATTAACTACTCAATCATAAATCTTAAGATATTATCACAATTTAAAATTAACAAGAAACACATCTGCTTGTAGAGGAAAGTAGTGGAAAGTATTTTCTTCTGTCTTAATAACTACTATTTAAAAAAAAAAAATCTACAACTGTGTGTTTTTCAGGCTGTAGCCTGGCCAAATTTGAAAACAGACACAAATGTAGCAAGCTGGGAAGATATGATGAACCAGTGGCAGAGCAACAAGAACGTATTTCAGTGACTTAATCTTGGAGTGCAGTTTGGGTGGTTTTGGAATGCTGGCTTCAGTTCTTCAGTTTAAATGCTTCCTTGACTAACTAACAGGTTAAAAACTCTATTACCATAAAAAATTTCAGTCAGGAAGAGAAAATCGTTATAAAATCACAAGTATTGACATTCACCTGAAGCTACTATAGATAGACATGATAGAATGGTAAAAAGCATCAGGATGAAGAACGTAGCTATTACTTAGTGACAATCTTACAGGATTTTTAGCTTTTTTTTAAAGAGAATAATCCACGTTTAATTTGCTTAATAGGGAAAAAGGCTCCTCATGCCAGCCATTCATTTTCCTTCAGGTTAGACTTAATCAACAAACCTATTGCTCTAAGCATTGTGTTGAAACAGCAGTCATCACGCATGTCTTCAGCATGTCAATCTCCCATCCTGCAAATGTTCTGACATCAATATGGACGAAGTCTAGCGCTGTTCACAGGATGAGTAATTGCAACTACAGTGCTTATAAACAGTAAGTTTTAGTCCTTTGTAATGTGCCTACTTAAATAAGATGATCTTGGTTTCTGCTGTTTTCATCTCGATACCTAATACTGCAACCTCTGCCACTTAAGGTGCTGCGTAACTCAGTTTCTTTCTCTCGCATATTCTCTTCTGAGGCCTTTGTCTACCTGAGCCATGACAATTTCAGGACACCGTTCAAAGTGCATTTCACTGTTGCCAAAGTGGCTGTTAGTGCAGCTGCAAGGCGAACCAGATCAGGGAGTCCTTCAGTTGAAACATAGCCGCTACTTTTCTCCTGTGTCAATTCCCTAGTCTACTGCACTCCCACACAAATTCTAACACTCGCAAAAGAAAGGGGGCAACAGATGTGTAGGAACATGAGGGGTATTTATGATGGAGAACCTGTGTCACCACTTCTACTGCCAAATATCCCATCATGATGTGAGAAACTCCCATTTCCAATTAAATAAATAAAAAAAAGAGTTGCAACAGCTAGTTTGGATTGAAGGTAAAAGTAACCAAAAAAGGAATTGCTCATGCTTGTTTTTCAAAGCATCCTGCAAATAATGGGACACAGATAACAACTGTTGTTCAGACTGAATCTTTCCAGATTTTATAGGAATATAACTTTTAAAGGATATTCTTCTAAATATATGGCATTCTAAATTTAAAATTTAGACTGTGATAGCAAAAACACAAATAAGAGATGACAAAATTTCCCTGGGATTTTAAAATAAACATATTATAAACTACTTTAAATGTAGTGATATGTATTATGATTTCACCACAGCCTGTCCTACAATACATTATTTGGTCTATTTTTCAGCTTGAAACTTGGAATATAGAATTCCTTTAATTCAATTTCAACTAGGCTCTTGGTCAGTCTTATAAAAGCAACTAAAACATATGCTTCTTATTCACAATTCTACCACAGTGGCTACGTTTATCACAGAACACCAATTGTTCACCAAAGCTCTATAACTTCTAGTTATATCTAGTATATTAAGGTTTTCCTTTTACTGTCAAATAATTAACCTAGGGTTTTTGTTCAAAATCATCAGTACAAATAGTGATGAAACATCTGTCATCTTAAAACTGCTTTTAAGATGAAAAAGGGTGATTCTCCAAGACAGGAACTGAAAGATTTTCCAGCTGACTTTAGCCATGTTCTAGCAGTGTACAGAGGTAATTCCTTCTTGATACAGTAATATGATGTTTCCAAATTCCCTTTAAAGAATATTTTAAGCTCTGTCACACACAACAGTAATGAAGTTCCATTGTTTATCACAGTATAATTAGGTCAGCAGCTGAAATTGTCAGAATATAATCAGGCAAGTTTATATAGGCTTCCACAAGTGAAAATGAAAGGTAATGAGTTTATGTAACAGGATTAATTCTCATCGGTTAACTCATGACAAGTTAGTTCAATGTGGTTTAAGTATAACTACTACTCTTTTCCTCCGAGTAGTTAATTATTATATCATGTACTTAATTTAAACAAGGAAGGAAGCTAATTATTTGTTACCCTCTTCCAACTTAATTTATACAAAAGCTAAATATATTACTTCCACAAAACCTTACTTGGTCAGACATTTATATTACTTATCTTGCCACATTCTTAAGGTATTCTGCACACCGTGTACCTATCACTGAAACTATGACTCTACAGCTTCCACTCTAACACGGTGCCAAGCTATACACAGCTGTGCTTCTAAAGCTGCTTAACAGGGCACAATTTGTTACTACACCTGAACAGTTTATTCAATAACCTCTTAATTCTAACACAAAAGTTACTTTGTTTTCTAAGTGTTTGATAGGTAGGGTATTCGTATAGACATTTTTAGTAATTTAACTTTACCTGATGAAATTTTCAGGCTCACTTCTGCAGTCTGTATTTCATCTGAAACATTCCCAAAACAGTCAGCCTATCGGTGAAGTTCTCAACAAGCCATTCTCTAAAGGCGAGCAGTATGTAGCCAATCCTAACAGCAGGCTTAGAAAATCAGCAACGTGATTTATGTAATACCTATAAATCAAAAGGATTAACAGCTAGGATTTGTGTTTTCATTGTGTTACTACCAGCCAAAAGATTTTACCTCAGCAGTGGTTTGTTGTTCTGGATGAGAATGATCATACTGCTTGCTGTCTTAAGCTGCTCAGTGTTCATACAATTGTAATTTGGAATTGGATAAGCCTTCTTACTGTTTTTATGGTCTATTTCATAGTTTATGATCCACGGGTGTAACTGTTGTTCTATGCATTATTTTTTTACTCTTTTTATTTGTCTCACCTCCCTTTAGTTCCTTGTAAGCCAATTTTACACTGAGTCCTATGGGACTTTCAAATTTCATTCCATACACTTCAGCACTAACTACGTAATATCTGACTCCTACCACTAAATTGTCACACTTAACCTCAAGAATTGACATGACTGAGATCAACTGGAGGTAACTTGCCCTTTGGAGCTGGTAAAACCCTCAAGGTAGACCTTCAACAATTTATTCTTACTGTCACTCCACAGTAATTAGGCTAGAACAATGTTTAATACAGGTATGCTTCACCATGTCAGGGAACCTTCCATCAGCATAACTCCACCTGATAAACTGCTAGTTGGCTGTATTCCTTTCAGTCTCAATTAATGGTAGTATAATTTTTATACTATATTTGTTAAAACCTGGAAAGTTTTTCTTTATACAGTTCTACCATATATGCCACTTCAGTGCTTCAAATGTTTTTTAAGACATTATTAGTGGGGGCATCTGTACAAAACTGATCAGCTGCACTACTGGCACTGCCATCGCTAATGCTACTGGAAAAAAAGTAAATAGTATCATTAGAAGATCAATTACGTCCACCAACCCCTCACATTTGAGAGAGCATTCAAGCTATCTGTAATTCAGCAGCTCCCTAAGCATGGTGTGCGTGCTAGCAGAAGCAGTACATACTGCCTTCACCTTCCGCTGGTGAGATCGGCCACTGCTGTTGCCGAGAAGGTAATGGCAAAAAAAGTTCTTTAAGCCTCCTGCTTACTCATGTTTTATTATTTGGCAAAAGAGTTTTCATAAACGCATTTTGTGAATTCCGACATAAAGAGTCAAAAGATAACAAGTTCCCGGGTTCATAAATACTCATCCGAGGCGAGTGACGGACAAAACCTCGGGTCATGCCGGTGCATGAGAACAGAAGCCGTACGCCACAGGGCAGCATCCAGTCCGCCTTTCCCAGACCCGAACGCCATTCCCGCCAGGCTCTCACACCCGCCGGCTCGCTGCTCCGCGTTCGTTTCAACGCGGCTGACGGCGCAACGCACAATACCGATCCTCGGAGTGACGCCCACTTACTGCCGTCTCTGCCGTGCCTAATCCCACCAAAACGAAGGCTGTTAGCGGATACCGACAGACACCGCCCCACCCAGCCACCAGCAGCGGCACCATCCCCTCACATGCCCTCACAGGCGGCAGCCGCTCAGGACGCATGCGCACTGGAGCATGCGCAGTAACACAAATGGCGGAGGAAAGGAGGGTGACGTCACTGGGCGCGAGGACTCCCATGAGGCGCCGCGAGGAGGCTGACCATGTCAGGCTGCTTCCGGGAGAACAAATGGGCGGCTTAAGGGTCTGTAGCGTCAGGCTGCCCGGAGCGGTGTCTTCAGGCGGAGGCTGCGTACGTTGTTTGTTCAACCACTCATACGCCATAGTTCACGCAGGGTGGTAGAGAGGCCTAGGAGCGGGCTGTGCTCCGCACCCAGCTGAAAGGAAAAAGAAGCCGGGGGAGGGCAGCCATCCCTCAGCGGTGAAGAGTTTCCTAGCCACCACCAATCAGAAGTGCCGGTTTCTAAAACAAGTGTGACGAACCAATGGGAAAGCCGCCAATGCTAGCGCTCCAATCGAATCAGGCTGCTCGTAGGCTGTGCCCGCGGCCTCCCAGCAGCAGAGGGCGCGCTCGGGAGAGGGCGGCAGCGGCGGCACTGTCGAGGGCGGAGCGGGGGAGGTGCTGTCGTTTTCGTCGTCGTCGTCGTCGTTGTGCTGCCGCTCCCGGCTCGCTGGCTCCGCCTTCCGCGGCGTTGCGCTCCCGCGGGCCCGAGTAGCAGGTAGGGGCTGCGCGGCAGGGTGGAGGAGGGGAGGAGTCGCGTTCCGCATCCCTTGCGCGCGGTGGGGTCGCTGCGCCTGAGGAGGGGGCGCCCAGGCGCGGGCGGCGGCGCTTGGCTGGCGCGCTCCCTTTCCGCCCCGTTCGGCGGGGCGGGCACGGGCGGAGGGAGCCGCTCAAGCCCCCTCCCTTCCCCCGCGCCGCAGGTGCCAGCCGCTCCGTGGCCGAGGGCGGGGCCACGCGGCCGTGGGGTCCGCTGTCTTGCCCTTCTCGGGGGAGCGGAGCGGCCCTCCCGCTGCGTGTGCCTCTCCGGCATGGGGGGTGGCGGGCGCGGTCGGTTACGGCCGTTGTCGGCTCCGCAGGAGTTGGCCGGGCCGGGTGCCGCGCGCCCCTGGAGAGGGCTTTCTGTCGGCGATCGGGAGCCGTTTGGCGCGAACAAAGACGGCGGCAGGAGGGCCCGGCTCAGCGCGGTGCGGGCGGCGGCGCCGAGGGGTCAGGGTGACAACGGCGGGCCCGGAGTCCGCTCAGCCTCGGCCTGACCCGGGTTCGGTGGGTTTGCCGGGCCGATCTCCAGGAAAACTGGTGGTTTAAGATCTCTCCTCTCGCTTCGTGACTGGAACAAAAACCCGGCGTTTGACAGGAAAAGCGGAGAGCGGGGCGCTGACAGCGACTGAGGCCGGAACGGTGTCCGTCCTGTGCCTCGCGTCCTCCCGTGCCGCCGCCGGGGTCCCGTTTCGCGCGTCACGAGTTTTTCGGGCTTACTGCGCTAAGAAGTCTGCGCTGTAACTTGTGCTCTCGTTCATCCAACTGAAGGAAAAAATCATGCCGTTTTGTATTTTGATTTGTTGAGACAGTATTTTCAGTTGGGCAGCACTGTTAATGTTTTGTTACAGAAAGTCATAACTGTATTACAGGAAGTAACAGAAAACACGGAACAAACCCAAACCCAAAGACTGTGAATTGCAGTGATCAAAACCGATTACCAAAGCTTATCTTGGTGTAAATTCTGCTGATAGATCTGGATTTATTGATAAGATACCCCTTCTTCAACTCGAATTTTGAATCTGTTCTTTACTAAAATGTCTAAGGGAACTGTAAACCAAAGTCTTCCAGCCCCACTCCTTAATTTCCTAGGGATATGAAGCGACTTTACAAAGTATCTTTTCTTTCATGGATTTAAAAAAAATGTAGGAAAACTATGAAAATAGAAAACAAACTTTGGACAGTTTCTTAATACTTTGTGGGTAGGGAGTGAGTGGGAGGAGATGCAACTAAAAAGGTAAATAAAGAATATGGAATGAGATGTTAAACTGTTACTGTATACTCTGTTTCATTTGACAATAGTTAAGTATGTTTCTCTTTATAGAAATAAAAATTGATACTGAGTTATGTCTGTGTTAAGTGGCTTTTTCAGCTGACATAACAATTGTGTGATTGTAAGGAGAAGGATTAGATTAAGCAGAGGAATTAACTCAAAACTATTGAAGCGTGTGTCATGTACTGTTTTTCCTGTTTCCACCCCCCTAGCATGTTACATGTTTGAAATGTCTTATGAAATGGCCCAGTGATACATGAGCATGAATATTAAATCTTTTGTGCCTTTGCTGAGGAAGATATTTCTAAAAAGGTTTTGTATTTAGGATTCTATTTTCCCTTCCTCATCTTGATGCCAATCCAAGTCTGTTGAGCAGCTTACAGTCTCTGTAAGGCATGCTTAAATTTGCACTGTAATTTATTATCTGTAGAAATTTAAGCTGTCAGCTGGTTAGGATGAGCAATAAAATTGCTTTGAAAAGTCTGCTTTGGGTCAGGCTTATTCTATGTGCTTGGTGTCCAGTGTGATTCTTGGCTGGGTTGGAACTGGGGGTAAAGGAGATGTTTTTGTCGGTGGTATCTCTCTAGGAAGCAGTTAGGGTATAGCTGCATGTATATCACTTCCTTTTCTTGCTTGTCTCTGTTGAGGTAGGGGCCTGCTTTCTTGTGCAGACTTATGATTGCTGATGAAAGTTTTGATATATGATGGTGTAAGTGTAAGCTGCTGTAAGTGATGGTGTAAGCTTAATTTTTGACTGAGTTGATATAAAATTTTGAGTTTGTTACCTTCTCTCCTGCCTGTGTCATAAGGAGAGGGAGAAGGCTGATGCTAGAATACAAAAGAGGGTCTCTGCTCAGAGTGATTTTCACTAGACTTGCACCCCAGTCCAGGTTCACAATTTGGCTGAAACACTGAGGCTGGTAGAGATCTAATAGCAGCAATCATGTTAAAATTTTCAATGTGCTTTGTACTTTACAAAGATCTAATTTGAGATTCCTGTAACCCAGTAATTGCATTAATAGTGAACTCAGAGATGCATAGCAAGAGGATATGCCTCTATCTTAAAGAATGCATCTATATGCTGCACTTAGTTTTTAAGTTTTAGCTCTGTGGAGAAGGAAGTGCAGTGAGGACCGCTGACTTCAGTTGTTTTTGGCATTTAGGCCTGAAGGTGCAGAGAATGCTTATTTAAAGGATTTATAATAGCTGGAACAATTAATATCAATAAGGAACAATAACAGAATTATTTGGTTAGCTGAAGGTTGTTGATTCCTGATGGTAGTAGTTCTGGTCCCCAAATAATGTTACGCATTTTTACTCTATTCTCCATTCATCTCTAAATAAGCTGGCTGGACAACTGTATGCAGCAGGAGAAAGGATTAATCCTGCCCAGTTCCCTACTCTTCAGGACTGAATTTTCAGCTGGGGGAACTTGTTGGCATGGCAAACTGTAGATACTTGCTCCCTGGATTTGCAATTGAGAAGTGGAAAGGCTAGTTTTTAAGCAGTGTGACCTTCCTTTTCAGAATAACCAAGGCCTATATTCCTTCTACAGAAAAACTTTGCATCCTGTACGAGTTTACAGACTTGCATTCCAAAGATCAATTTTGCTTTGCAAGATAGTCTAGCAGTTGTTGTGTTCAAAGCCCTTGTGCCTGAAGAATTGTCTCAGACATATCCTAAATGTTGTGAGTGTTCTTTAAAACTTATCTTGAATGCCTCAGACTGCCAAAATACAGAAAACATGAAAATTGTCTTGTCCTGTGCTGGAAAGAAAGCAAATAACCAGTAAGAGGCATAAATGGCTTTGTGTAAGAGAAAAGTGTAGGTAATCCTGCCTCCCAGAGCTGGCACAAACTTTTTTTTCCTCCATATCTCCTATCTGTATAACTGGACCAGCATCCATCAGAAAAGGTGATATTGGCTACTAGCACTGTACTTTCTGTTACTTGGCTTTGGCTTTTGTGAAACTTGATGCGTTGAAGCCTGTGGTAAGGATAAAACAATATAAGTTGTTCTTTAACTTGTTTGGATTTAGGCAGCCTTTTTTTTTTTTTTTTTGCTTTACTATATTTGGTAAATTGAGCCTGTATTGGTCATGTAGCAGTAGTTGTAGAAATGTAACATTTAATGCATGTTCAGTTCTGCCTATGACCTTAGTTACTGATACATTAGTCTTCCCATTTTCTTCCCAGGAGAGCAGCAGTATAGGCTTTGCTTTTCTAGTAATAGTTAAAAGCAACATTTTAGCTTTTTCAATGTGTGCACATATGTATATTTGTTTTAAATTCTGTCCCTGCAGATGGAGGAGAAAAACAGTTGTTAAATAGGTGGAGTTTTTTTAAACTTTGAAAGTGGATGAATGATATTAAAAGTCAAGACACGATTGTTATTTGCCTTGTATGAGTCTAACATGTTTCTGGTTGCTCAAGAGGATCTAAGACTAATTTAGATGGGAGAGATGCTGTTAGAGGTGCTGCCTGAAACAATTTTAAATCCTCTGCAAAATCATCAAATGTTGAGGCAATGTGACTGTCAAAGTATGTTAAGGAAGGCAAATTTTTGCCTGAACATCTTATGGATGCAGATGAGTAGGTAGGAAAAAAAAAAGGAAAACTGTTTTGAGTAAGAAATTAGACCACTCACATATGTTCATCACTTGCTAGCTATTCTTTTATCTGTGATGCCAGTTTGTAGCGTTTCCATTAACTTTATTGTTATGGAGAAATTGGATTTGGACATCCTCAAGTTTCAACATATGATTTATTCTTTAATATTTTTGCTAGAGGTGATAAATAAATGCAATTGTTACTATTAGTAAAGCTGATCTTAATACTTGCCCAGGTCTTGCACATGCAAGACTCTTGTGTTGGCAAGGTATTACTTTGTCAGTTGTTAATTTAGAGGACTAAAATATGTTTTACGTAGCTTACTTGTTTTAGTGGGAAAGCATCTGCTGATACTGCTGCTGTCTTTGGCTAGTGTAAGAATTTCTTATTCTTACTAGCCCTCGTTTGAATTCTAAAACCTAGACCATGAATAAATAAATAAAAAATAATCAGATTCCAAATAAGTTTCCTTTTTGGCATTTGTATTTAGATTTCTTCATAGATATACTATTGTTATTCATTAAAACATTTATCTTGTAATAAAAATCTTTCATATATATGCCAAAAGCATAGTATGTGTTACTTGTGGAAGAAAAGATGATGCATAAAATGACACAAAAAACAGTTAGAAAAAGTGCTTGTGGTTATTTCCTCTCTGGAGAGTAGATTACTGAGTGCTCTTTATATACCTAAACAAGCAATATCTGAACAATTCATGTCAGTGAACTATTGTAGCTGTACATGATATTTATCTATAGATGGGTTATTTAAGTTTTTTTGTAAAGCTTGCTGATATTAGAAGTCACAGTAGGAAGTGAGGCTAAATGGGGACCTTGGAATGCTTCCATTAATTTGCTTAGTGACCGTAAGAAAATTACTCAGTTTCTTAGGCTCTTTTGAGGAATATGTTACAATAGGGCTAACTCTTACTGACTTGAAATGATATAGACTTCATACGTTCCTTTAAGATGCTTTGGAAAGGTTTGTAAACATTAGCGCTGAAAGCTCTTCAGATTGTTTCATTATTGCAAATCATTTGGAGAAAGTAGGGTATCTTCTTCAGCCGGTTTCTATTCTCAGTTGGGATTTTGTTGAGTTTGCTGGGGGGTTATTTTGGTTTTTTAGTTTACTTTGTTTTCATTCTTCTGTCATTGATGTGAAATGGTACCCTGGCACAAAATACTGGCTTTTTTTTAGCTTAGTTTCAAGACTAACAGAAATATACCTCATGCAGTTCCTTTTTTTTTAACCTATAAATTCCTACAAAAAGTAATTTTCTTCACAAAAATATGTATTTCCTCAAGCTAAAAGCCCTTTTCTGAATTATATTATTTTCAGAATAAAACTTTGTCCTACTGATCTTTTTCGTAAAAGCTGTGTTCTTTCCTATAGTGCAATTAGTCCCAGCGGTATGCAGCTGTGAAACCATACTTTAAATAGCCTTTTCTTGAAGGTTATACAGATTGTTTTAGCCTATTTAACTCGAGTATTTGTAAGTCCAGTAAATGAAAGACATGAAGGGGGAAAAAAAATAAATTCACTGATTCAGACTACTTAAATTGGATTTGTCGAGTTGACGATGTGGAATTACATTAAAGTAATTCAGTTTTTCAAATGAAGTAGGTACTCTTAGCTACTGGTAAAGTTTCCAAGATTTTCACTTTGCTCAACTGATAGATATTATTAAAGCAGTAGTCTTTTGCTTTTAATTACACCTTAGCAGGGATGATAATGAGAGACTCTAGAATTAGACTTAATGGTAGTTTTCTAATCAGTTTGGATTTTATTAATAAATATACCAGGGTCTTGAGTTTGTTTCTACTTCAACAAACAAATAAAAGAAATATAAAGCTATTAAAGGGGGACAGTGTGGAACCTTAGTTTGGTTTAGCAGTAATGTAAGCTGTGCTTGTAGTTTGGTTTAGTTTCACTAATGTGACTCTGCATGATCTAGGGTAAATACGTGGAAGACCAAAGTAAGAGTAGAAATTGGAAGAAAGGTTTTCTGTAGAAGTGTTGTGTAACTGGGCACTGACAGAGGGGGTGTTGATTCTGACCTGGGACTTCTACCTATGTTGCTGTGAGCACTGCAGTGTTTGCCTGAAACTTCTTCAGAGTGTGTTCTCTGAAGCTGTGGTGCAGTATCATCCTTGTATGATGGACTTAGTGTTGATGTGAGATTGGGTCCTTCTGGTCCAAATGCAAACTGCTATATATTAACAGCAATTTATATTTCTTCCTTTCTGAGGAGTGGCATATCCGAAAAGTGGATGTTCGGGATAACATGTCCAATGTGTCGGAAGAGAGAAGCACTAGACAACAGGACATTAAGAAAGGACTCCAGTTTATAGAGTATGATTTTGTGGTTTTATTCTTGTATGCTTATGCACATATATACATGAGATGGAGAGCTCTGGGAAAGTCCTTTTAATATAGCACTAGCAGAGGAAGGAGAACCTGTGATTCTCCTCAGAATATTTGCCAACATGAACATGGAAATGGAGAGCAATCTTAAAGAAAAGACAGAACTCCTCTTTGTTCCCAAACGGAGCAGATTGAAGGTGGGAGGATATTCCTTTTCTGCCTTTGAGAAAAATCACCATTTAATTTTTTTGGTGGGTGGAATATTTTGATAGCCTGAAAATGCACCTTATACTTATGGACAGCTACACCTAAGACTAGGTTGCTACTGAAAGGGATGGGTTTGCTCACTACTACCTAAGTGTTTCAACTCTCTGGAGCTAAAATTTAACCTAATGAAAAATCATCTTAGTTAATTTTAATTTGGATCGATGCCAAATTCTTCTCTAGAAGATCCTGGCTAGCTTAAAATCATTGTGAAATTTCATGCTAGTTCACTGTTGGCATAAAGCATTCTTAAAAAAAAATACAAACCAAACTGCCCTTTAAAAAATTATTTAGAAATAGATTCTCAGGTAAGCTATATGGGAAGAGAAAGGGTTTCTGTTTTTCTTCCTGAAAAGTTCGAAGTAAATACCTCTGTTCTATGTTAGAGAAGAACTCTGTTGTGTGTCATACAAAAGAACTCTTAAAATTCCTGTAGTGTCATTGGCATGACTTAATTAAAACTGATGTTTTCTTTTGACAGATAATTTGTCATTTTGTAATACTTACAAGAAGATTGTAGTTCTTCTCATGTATAACCTGTTTCTGCAGAGTGGAGGAGAGGAAGGATACTGTTTTTAAACAAACAACATTGAGGTTTTAAACTCAAAGCATTCAAAACCTTAATACATTTTGAACAGCAGAGTTAAGACTGGCTATGTAACTCTAAATGAAAATGAGTCATTAGTAATAAGAACACACAGCTGTTTAATCAAAACTAATCTACAGCACTCCTGCCTTGTTCAGTGCAGGCAATACACAATATTTAGAGATTAGCCTGTTGCAGCAGGTGAGACTGCTTTTAGTAAGAACCAGTATTCTCCAATGTGATTGTGTTTTAAGCAATATGTATAATAAGTAAATTTTGTAATTTCTTTTTCCAGATCTACTTTGCCCTATCCAGGGACACAAGAACAATATGAGGTAATGAAATTACTTCTGCATTTCCGGAAGGGTTTTTAACATGGGCCTATCTTATATTTATTCTTGGCTTTAATCATCATATAATTAATGGTATAGTATGAATAGTAATTTACAGTTTCTCAATATTGGCACTCAAGGGCTGCTTACATTGTTATACAGGTAATGGATGCCTGAAATTCACTCATATAGCAGTTCAGATTAAGTCTTTGTCCACTGGTGTTAGGAATGAATTTGTGGCTTTCATTGGATACAACAATGTGCTATTCTGAGTAAAGGTTAGAGTGGCCCAGCAAAAGTGACATAACAGAACCTCAGTTGCATAAATCTTCCTAACATATTTTGTTTCTGTACCTGTTGTTATTTTGCATAATTTTTGACATATGTTTTCAGACTCTTTTTTTTTTTTTTTGCATTTTTATTCAATGGTAGATGGTTTCATTGGATTTGAGAACATAATAGATAGAAAAAAATCTTTTGCACTGCAAAAGCAGCCTTTGTGTACTACTGGTTTGCTAGTTGCTATAGCTGCTGTTGGCTAAAATAATGTAGGGAACATATATGTATGTATATGTCTTTAAGGTACACAAAATAATTTTTTATCAGTAGTTTAGTCTCTTATTTACATGTATTGTGGTGTTGAATAGTAGAGATTGTCTTGAAAATATGTCAGAAGGAAAATACTAATACAGACAAAAGTTTTGCATAACATTTTGATTCTGTGAAGTTACAAGTATAAATTTTCTATTAAAAATGCATTTGTAAATATGGAAAATAAACAACAAATACTGCTGCTGCTGAGCGTTTCTTTTCTTTGTTCCAGTTATTTATACGAGAGCTTGTTAGAAATCTTTTTAATGAAGGGAATGATGTATATCGAGAAGGTGATTGGAGAGGATCACTGAGTCACTATACAGAAGCTATAAATATAGCTGATTATGCTAATTCTGAAGAAATCCATGTTTCTGATGATATTTTGGAAAAGCTACATGTGAACAGGATAGCATGTTTTTCAAATATGGTAAGCTTCTGTTTAAACTGTACGATTTCTCAAGAACAGTGCGCTAACAGAGTATGAAGACATGGCAAGTTTCCTAGTGAGTGAAAAGCTCATGATGTTGGTTTGAGAATCGACGTGTTTCAAATCATCATTTTGGCATATTTATGTGTTCTTTTTACAAGTATAATCATTGAGATAATTTTAGTTAGTCATACTAGAATATTAACAGAAGAGTCATACTAGACTTGAAAGTTGATGGAACAGTATTTTTGTCCATTTATACTGCTGATTGCACCTGAGTCTGCTGTGTTCTCTGTGGAATAAGATGGCTCTTGCAAAACAGCTCCTAATTGTCTTTATAACTATTATTAGATTTTACATAAATGATGGCCTTGCTTTTTTTCAGCTGTATAAATTGATGACTTAGCAAAACTCAAGCGTGCAGTGGCCTTGGTGAATGTTTTATAGCGTTTCAGTACCTTCATCTAATACAGTTTAAATGTGGTATTTCAATGAAAATAGTTCTGGCTAGAGCCTTTTTTTCTTTTTTTCTCCTTGTAGGGATTGCATGAAAAAGTTCTAGAAGACTGTGAGATAGCATTAAGATTGAATGAAAACAATTTCAGAGCTCTCTATCGGAAAGCAAAAGCTTTGAACGAACTGGGAAGATACAAGAAGGCTTATGATGCTGTAGCAAAATGTTCTCTTGCTGTGCCACAGGTAAGTAAATTATGTATTGATGATTATTTTTAAAGATTTAATACAGAAAATGTATATTTACATCAAGACCATGGGAGGTTTTTTGGTTGGTTTGGGTTTTTCTAATATATTGGGTTTTTCTAATAATATTTTCTAATAATATTTTTTTTTATTCCTCTGAGAATTATTTTTTGTTGTGAAGACTGATAGCAGAGATTACGGTCTTCAAGTTCAGTTTGTTGTGTTAACTTTCAGTAAAAGGAAGTGCCGTAAATGTTTGCAGTAAACGCTAGAACCACGGAATTAATTATTTAAAATTCTCTACGGTCAGAAGTATACTCAGGATTTAAAGAGAAAAAACACCCATAATTATACAATATTGCTTCTTTTGTTAACTGTATTTTAGCTTTCCAAGCATTTAGTAACATTCTTATCTGTGCTTTGTCCTCCATCTGAATCACTTACTATGCACCTCTAATCTTAGACTATATCTGTATTAGCAAGCAGTTTGCAATATGATAGGAAAGGATCTGTAGACTGAAATGCTGGTCCTGAGGATCTGATTTCCATGGTTGGTTAGGGTTTGGGGGGTTTTTTTGTTTGTTTTGTTTTGGTTTTGTTTTGGTTTTTTTTTAAAGAGATGGAGTGCATCAAGTACACTTTTGATTTAGTTTCATCCAAAGCAAATCTAATTTGGCTCTGAGACACTTCATAATGCAAACTAAAATGCAGTGAGAGAATGATTAAGAGATTCACTTCAGAAATGCATTCCTGATTTGAATTGAAGTGCTGATGAAAACTTTACATGCTTTGCTCAAAATAGACTGATCACAGGACAGAATAGCGAGTTGCATTTTTTTCACCTTTCTACATCAAAATTACAGTGAGATGGCTAGACAAACTTGAGCGTAGGTTTACCTCTTGATACAGAAAAGGTTTCGATTGTGTTTCCAAAGACACAGCAGTTTATCTGAATGTGTAACTTTGGACTTTGGATCATCGCTTTGCACCTCTAGATCTGAATGTTTTCGCTTAAGGTTTATATGCCTTTGTATAAGTTTTATAAATAGCTTTTTCTACCTGTAGAATACATTCTGAAAAGTGTATCTTAAAGTAATATAAATGGATAGTTATAACTATAAGACAGAGTGAAATATGACCAGGTTTTTAACTCAACTTTTCTAGTTGTTTGATGCAATTACTGCCAAATATGGAGTTCTCATTAAATTGTCAACAGTGTTATGTAGTAGCTGACATTATGGTAATCAGAAACGTGGCCATCAATTTGTGTAAAAACAAATCAACAAAAAAACCCATCCCCTCTAAAGCCAAACACCCTCCCCAAATAAACAAACAAAAAATACCCACCCACAAAAATCCCCACTTCTCTGAACTTCTCTGGTGTCGGAAAAATCTTTACATTATTTTAATTCAAATAAATGGAAGAGAGGGATGCTGTCTATTTTAAAATGCTGGCTTTTTAAAAAATGCCAAATATTGGAGTAATTTTGTTTGAAGGGCAGCTGTATTTTTCGGCATATGCTTGCAGTCCCATATATTTATGAAAGAATAAAGATGCATTCTGCATATGGGGATCTTGCAGAATATAGACTGAGATGTAAACGGATGTTTTGACTGGATGACAGTACATGTAAATTATGAAATTTTATTTATGTCTTTTAGGATGAAAGTGTGATTAAGCTTACCCAAGAACTAGCTCAAAAACTAGGGTTAAAAATAAGGAAAGCATACGTAAGAGCAAAGGTAAGATTTTATTTGAACATTTTACATTGAGGTTTCCCTGTCTTGCTAGCAATTTTGTATTTAATGAAGGTATCTTTTCATTGCAGCCACCCTCCTCAAATTCAGTTTCTAGCGATGTATCAAGTCAGGTAAGGTTTTACATGTTCCAAGCGCAAGCTGACTTTAAACTACAGGGAATAATTGTTTCATAATTTCATGATGATGAAGTAAAAATTGTGCAATTGACATTTTATATAAGATGCTGTTATTTTGGACTTTAGGGTTCTGTTCATCTTTGTGTTCAGTTTTGCTATGTATTTATAGCAGACTAGGACAGAAGATTATCATTCAAGTTATCCTTGCAGAGTAAATGTTAGCTAAAACATTGAATCCAGTGCAGCGAATGTATTTAGTTTTCATGTCTTGAGGCAAGGGCATAGTCAATGTGCTTATCTATTTATTTTGTTGACAATTATTGAAGTGAAAGGTGCTGGGATAAAATCTCTTTTATGCATTTGTCCAAATTCGACCTTTACTAGCAGCTGAACTTGCAATTATCTTGCTATTTGTAATTTATCTGAATAGCAGTAATAAAGAGGAGTTCGTCTTTAGCTTACAGACTTTTTTCCACACGAATATAGACAATTTAGCTGTAAGTGAACGATGAAACGTAGGGACAGCTCATTTAAGATACTATTTACTCTTTCATTCCCTGAAGTATCCCTCTCATTTTTTTGTTGGTTGGTTGCAGGTTTTTAGTGATACCGTGAGTGGATTTCAGTCTGCAAATGGATGCTTTATCCAAAAAATTATTTGACGTTTAAATTCCATTAGACTTCATACATTTCCAATTTTATAAAACCTAGATTTGAGGACTTATGTTCTTAGTCTGTAAATATGTATTTGAAAATTGTAATGGCTCTTGTGCAAAATACTGAGAGGTATTTCTTTCTCACTTACAGAATTCTTCTGTAGAAGATATTGAATCAGGTGCGTCTTGTGTTGCAATATTGATGCTAGGAAGCTAGATATGCCATATATTTGTTATGAAATTTCTTAAGAAAGTTCATCTTGTCATTTGAAAGATCCATGGTAAAAAGTCTGATCTGTTTATTTCTAGAACTACATATTTAAGTGGCTGAACAAATTTCCTTTCAGTCTCGTCAACTTGTTATGCTTGTAACTGCTCCTGTAGCCGTATGATTGTCTCATACTGTTCTCTTTAACTTGGAGAAATAGGGAGGGGAGAATATGACAAAGATTTAGTAAAGTATCAGATCTATAATTTTTTTTTTTTTTTTTTTTACTTTGAGTAATATATAAAGGCTAAGATGTAAGTACACATGAATTGGAAGTTAGCGGAAGCTGAAAACATTTAATGTGGTTTTACATAAACATTCTTCATGTTTCTCCGCTCCCTCATCCCCCACATTGTCAGAGTAAAAGTTATGCAAGATGTTTTTACATCTTTGAACAAAAGTTCCAGTCATTCCCATCTTACCTGTTTCAGATTTATCTGACCAGAAGCAAGAGATGGTTTCTGCTACTTCGTCATCAAACTTTGTTTCTGAGGTGTCTAAAGTGTCATCAGCAGCTGTACCTTCTGTATCTTTATCTTCTGTTATGCCTCTTCAAGTGGAAAAGGTTTCTTTGCCTTCTGCAGTGTTGGCAAATGGAGGGAATGTTTCTTTCTCTATGTCGGAAGCATGTTTAGATTGTGGAGATGGAGATATAATTATTGGGGAAGAACTTGATGAATTGCTTGATTCTGTGCCTGATCCAGATGAAAGTGTAATGGTAAGATTTTGTTTGTTTGTTTTCTTTCTTAAAAGACTGTCCTTACAAGTGGGATCTTGTATTGTTATCAAGTGGCCTGGTAGTGAAATGCGAGTTAACTTTGCTAGATATGTTGAGCTGCATTTGTGCATGGTCGGGTTGATTTTCTGAGGTGCAGATTCTTGCAAATGTGGCTGTAAAGATACCAGGACCCAGCAGAGCTCCAAGGACAATTATATTGGTATTGTGTGTTGGAAAACCTGAGTGAGGTTGCTGGGGGAGAGATAATACTTCAGAAATACTGTTATACTACTATCAATACTACCACAGTGGGAGGGATAGTACTTCAAGGAAGTACTATGAATAGCAAAGTAGACATTTGAAGTCTGGGCTGGTGTGGTTTGTTTTTTGGATTATTTTTTTTCCACTCGAATACACTCTTTTGGAATGTGAGAGCGTGTTGGAGAAAACACGCAGTATAGCTGTAGAAACTGTAGTTAAACTTACGCTAATAGCTTTTCAGGACAGTAGTACTTGCACTGTGGTCTCCTAGTACATTCACTAGTATCTCTGCAATCAGAGCTTTGTCAAGATCCACCTCTTGGATAACCAGAAATAATTAGCCCATCGTGAGTCTAACTTTTTCTGTTTTTTAGAAGAGATTATTAGAGAGATTTAGGCGCATGAAGAGTTGGTCTTAATTACACCACCATTCCAGAGCTAGAACAGACTATGAAGCATAGAGAGTTCCTCGACTGTTAGTCAAAATGAGAGCTGTGATTGATGAACAGAGATGTCTGAACTTACTAGCAAGGTTACTGGCTCTCTGCTGTGGCCCTGCCATTCATTTGGAGCCCTTAGTATTGCAATGTTAAATGAGACCGTGGCATATTTAATTCTTCCATTAGTTGTGAATTGAACTCCTCGTTCAGCTGTGGGTGCAGTTGTGAATCTGTAAATCAAAAACGCTTGGGCTTCTAATTTTCTGGTTTATGCACTGTGTTTTGTAGAATGTATTTCAGGAATGCAAAAAGTCATTATTTTTAAGAGATCCTAGGAAGTTGCCTGGATTGGTCAGGCAGTTGGACTAGATGTTCATTGTAGATCCCTTCCCACTGAAATAGTCTAGTCTATTCTATTCTAAGTTTGTCATAGTGAAAGCCAGGAGGAAGTACAATCTACCAAGATAGACTGCAGTCTCATGTAGTGTAGAATCTTGAGTGAGTTGTAGGCTAACAACTTGGGGAACAGAGGGAATTTCACCTTGGCCAAACTCTGTGCAGACCAATTTGGTCAGCCTGCAGACAAGGGGGGAGCTTCTTGGGGTGACAGGGAGGAGGGAGGGAGGGAGGGAGGGAAACTCTCCCACTTGGTAATGCCCTTAACAAAGGTGTGCAGGAGGATATGTTATTTTCCAGGGCGGGGGGGAGGTGATCTGGCCTGTGCAGAGGATGGTATTGTTTGATTGTATCTGAGGATGTATTTCAAAGTTAACTCTTTACTACACTGCAATTTGAATCGAGTTCTCTTTATTTAGAAAAAGTCATGTAGATTTCCAATTCTTCCTACTCTTTCCTATTCTCTTATTAACATAATTTGGAAATATAGCTCTGATCTGATTGATAAAAAAATACAAATATGTTAATAAGTTAATAAACTTCAACTAACTGAACCTTTAAAGTGGTGGAGTCATGGATAATTCCTTGCATTATGGCATTGTTCAGGGTTTGATTACTGTAGTTCTCTAAGTGTACTGTAGCTCTGTACAGTACTGTAGTACTGTAGTGTACCTTTTATTGTTGTTTTTCAGTAGGTAGATAAAAACTTTGCAAGAACTTTACTGAAAGAAATACTATTGCACAGTGTAGTCTTGAGAGGGTATTTTTTTGTTGCGTAAATTTTTTTAAATTTATTTTTTTCCAGCAAGCTACAGGAGCCAGAGGACCCATTCCTGCCGGAAGTGTAGCTTCTAGTGTACCTTTCTCTGCCTCTTTATTGGGGACGCTGCCAGTTAGTGCAGGATTTGTTCCTTCACCTTCTCTTTCAGAAATCTTTTCACAGCCTTTGGCTTCTTCACTGGAAAATTTTTGTTCACCATTAAGCACCTTTTCGATCAGTGACCCAAAAAGAGGTGAGAAATGAGTCTTAATATTTAACCTTTCATGATAAGAGTGAGTTGTGCATGAGGCAACTGGCTTCTATTTTTAACAAATGAGTTTTCACAACAATTCAGTAGTATTTAACACATAACATTTGGTCTGTGCTCACAATTTTTGAGAGTAGTGATAATCGGTGTTGGTTGTAAACAAGAATTTATAAATAAAGCTTTTGTTTACTTGGGGTCTCCAAGCTCCTTCTGTTCATTTTTTCTGCATTTATTGCATAAGTTATTTGTTTTGGATGAATAAGTATAAAGAAGGAACCATGTTCCTTCAAACCTTTGGGTTTTTTTTGTTAAAAACAAAGGCGTTCTTACATCTTAAACCATTTCTGATGATTTGGCAATAAACAGGAATTCTAAAAGGCTAATATAACTGTGTATTCTGAAAAGATACCAGTATTACATGTTTGGATTCAAACTCTAGGGACTATAATTATGTACTGAAATCAGGTATTTGAAATAGCACGATATAAATAGCCAGTGAGCTAGAAAAGATAAAGTTTTGTCTCTCGTTACCAATGTTACAGGAGCATGTTTTCTTTAAAACTAAGCCATGTTTACAAAATAAAATTAGAAATAGAAGAATCCTCTTAAACCTCTTTCATCTCCTCATTTTTGATAGACAGATATGGCTTATCTAGCTACCCTTTTTGTACTGCACAAGTACATTCGTGTTGCTACAGGATATGCCTGTGAAGCTACCGCTGATGTTAATCAGATGGTTATATTGAAGATGATTACGTAGCAATTTTTCAGCCCAGATGTTTACAAGGGGCTTTTACATAATTGAAAAAAAAATCATAGCAAACAAAAAACCTTTAGTGTTTGTCAAAAAACCCAAACCTTTGATACTTCTCAGGAATCATAATTAACTTCTTCCATAGGGTGTTTCAGGGAACTGAAATAATTAAAACTTCTTTTTATTCCTTTAGACCTCTCAAGTTCAGCTTCTAGGGATGGAACACCAACACTTAGCAGCAGTAATTCCCCATTGTTTGTAAGTATTTTTCATGTTTTCTTTCACATCAGTTCAAATGTTAATGCCTTGAAGGCTTAACATAGATCTTAATGTTTACAGTGGAAGTTTGTATTTTTAAAAAAATAGCACTTTTACCATTAAATATGATTCTGGTTTGGAAAACAGTTGTTCAGTAGCTCAGAGGATCTAATTGAACACAAGAAAAAATTTACAAAAGTTGTTTTATACATGCAAACTTTGACTACTGCCATAGCCACTATTCCGTTATTGGGAATGTGCCGTAAAATACTGTGGAAGTGTAAAATAACTAACCTAAGAGAGAAGAATCTTAGGAATTCTGTTAGGAATCCTGGAGAACTGTCCTAATAGAGGAACTGAGCAGAGATCGCCTTGTGTCTGAGAATCTCTGGTCTCTGTATTCTAGTCATGCAGTGTATTTTCAATCATGGTGTTAGACATTGATTATGTAGAGAAGGGTGGCATGAAGGATTGCATCCTCATGAGCCACGATGGGGTGATAATTAGCTTGGCAAGTGCTGTATGTGATTCGGCCTTGTTACCTGCTTAGTCTGTGCTGGGTATATGGCTTTTGTAAAATCTCCATGTCCCTTTCTTAGACCTGTGGTTAAGTTTGTATTATGATTTGTGTGTGTGTGTAGTCCTTCTTATGCTTTAAAGAATAATTTCAGAAGGTTAAATTTTAATTGTAGATAACTTCATTTATATGGATCAAGTAAAATATGCTTCCTTCCAACAGATAAATGGGCCTAGTAGTTTGTTTGGGTCCGAAAATTACATGGGAATTACAGGCCAAACTAGAAATGACTTTTCAAATGTTTTTAGCAGTGCAACTGCTAATATACCTGTATCTTCAGCACTTGCGGGACGAAATCCATTAGAAGGCACGCATGAGCTAAGACAGGCCTGCCAGTTATGTTTTGTCAAAAAAGGTAAGGGGCTTTTGGACTCAATTGAGTTGATTTTTAAAAAAATAAAAAAGCGTACATTTTAAATTTTAACGTTCGTAAGTTAAAATACCGTTGGCTTCTATAACAGTGTTAATCCTGACTTGCTCTTTGCAGATGTAGTACGATCTTATGATTAAGGAACTGGTAAAATGTTTCAACAACTATTTTTTCTTCTTTCTTCTTGTCTTTATTTCTTGTCCTAATAGATTCTTGATTCCTAAAACTGACATCAATCACCACATGCTTTCCTCAACCTGTAGGTTTACTGTGTAAGGTCATTCACGTTCTGTATTCACTTTCCTCCCAACCCCCAGGGTACTCTGAAGAATGACACCTTTGCTCAAGACTAAAAAAAAAAAACAAACTTGCAATACTCTCTCTGATTGGCCATGGGGAATTGAACTGCAGTTCAAAGTACCTGGTAACCTTCACATCCCATCTGTTTTATTGTTCTTTCAAACTAATTCTAAATCATAATCCTGAGGCTTCCAAACCTTAGTAATAATTAACTCCACTGTATTGACTCAAAGGATCTTAACCATTATTGGGCTTTAATATAACTAATCTTTTAGGTGTGAGCTGTTGCTGTTAAACAGAGCCATAGTCTAGAGGCAATAGCTTTTGTTAAAACTAATCTTAAAAATAGCATTGTGTTTCAAGTTATAGGTGTCATTGATATACTAGTAAAGAATTGTATTGAGACATTTAGGGGATGACTATTGTAGTTTTAAGATCTTTTATATTAGTTTAAAATTATTTTTACAAGAAAAATCCATAAAGGGATGTTTGAGAAACCATAGAACATATTCTGTTAAAAGCAGGAGATATAAAATACTGGGGGAAGTACTTAGCATGTTCCTAGCTTCACTTTTTTGTGTCAAAGCATCTATTGCCTCTGTTTCTTTGCATCTGTATTGAAGCCTTTAAGTGTCTCCTGCTTTTACTACCTACTTCTGAAATTGTACTGTTCCGCCAGCTTCTTGTCCAGGGAAACTGGTTCATGCCCTTGTTTTTGTAGTCCTTTAATTGGCAAAATTCACTGAGCGTTGCTTGTCGTCAGACTCTCACCCCTGTTTCTTCCTTTTGGTGGTAATGTGATCTTCGCTTTAGTATCATCCTAGAGTTTAAAGCTAGGCATATTTTTGTTTCCAAAATCACAGAGTTCTGGGATTGGCATTTATATTGTTGGCACACGTGTACTTCTCACCTAGCGTGTTTTGTCTCTGAACATAGTAACTGTGCTATTACAATAAAAGTTGAAGGTTGAGAGGGCCATTTACTGATCCTTGGAATTCATCTGCAGTCACTTACTGTAAATAAGCAATATAAGTTTTAAATTGGAGTTATGGAAACATATACTTTGGAATTTGAAAAAACACAGCAATTTGCTGCTGTCCCAAAGTAATCTTAAGGTTGTAACACAGCATCCCTCTGCAAATAACTTGTGTTTTTTTTTCTCACCGAAACTGGTCCTTTTGTAAGTATTCGGGCTTTTTCTATTCTGCTCAACATGGCCATTAATGACTTTTGTTTCTTCAGAGTTGCTGGTGCAAGTAGGAATTCTATACAGTGTGTTCACGTACTTTGCTTTTGGGCTATGTGCCAGTCTGGTATGGAAATGTTGAAAGTATGCTTCAATTTATGCAAATATAAGAAATTTTCTGTGATTATTTCAGGTCCTAAATTATTGGATTATGCCTACCATCCCAGTTTAGAACATAAATGTAAGAAGGATATTCTAATCGGCAGAATAAAAAACTCAGACGATAAATCATGGAAAAAAATACGTCCAAGACCAACAAAGACACAGTATGTGGGACCGTATTATATATGTAAAGGTACGTGTTATAGATAGTAAAATATTAATGCTTACACTCAAAACTAGTATAGTTTAGCTTTTCCACAGTGAAGTATGGAATGAATTTTTATGCTTGCTCTTGAGAGGTGAAAAAGGAAGTTCACTGGGTTGTTTATATTTTCAAAGGCTGTAAGGAGAGCCATGTTTTGACCATTAATGTCATTAGTTAGAGAACATGCACTGTACTTCTATACTGTTCTTCATCATGAATAACTCTGAGTGCTGGGATATTAAAAATAAAAAACCCACAATAAAAAAGCATTCTTGTTAGACTTTTGAAATATGAAGCTCTGCTTACGATGTAAGCAAGATGACTCGTGGATTAATTAACTGCTATATTTAAGCGAAGGGTATTCTGGGTACTCAGCATTGTTGCCTTGGACTCGAAAAGGATAGTTGGTGGAGGCGTGCATCAGCCTTTCTGAGTAGTTTTACATTTTCAGCAAGTCATTTGGCGTAAGGTTTTGCGTCTGTCTGCTGGACTTAAGTGACACATTTACAACAGATGTAGCTTCTTTATTAAAAACATTTTAAATGGAGATAGTCAAAGTTTTAAGATGAACTTGCAATAAAAGTTGTGTAGAAGCAATATCATATTCAATGTTGTCATATTAGATGTTGCTGCTGAAGAGGAATGCAGATATCCAGGTCATTGCACGTTTGCGTATTGCCAAGAGGAGATAGATGTGTGGACACTGGAGCGCAAAGGAGCCTTTAGTCGAGAAGCTCTCTTTGGAGGAAATGGAAAGATCAGCTTGACTGTGTCCCGACTTCTTCAGGAACATCATGGATTATTTATGTTTCTTTGTGAGGTGCTGCTTTATTTCTAATGACAGAACAAAAATTGAAATACGTAATAAAATTACCTGGAAAGAAATACTTTGGTTCATGCATGACTATTTTGTAAAATTTGAAATGCATCTTCAGTAATAATCTGGCTAGCTTTAGATTAGAGACTAGTTGAAGACTCTGTTGAAACCTTTAAGGTAATATATATTTCTGAAATGTATAAAATACATACTCTGTAATTATCTGTTTTTGTATTCCAGAAATGTTTTGATCACAAACCCAGAATAATAAGCAAAAGGAACAAGGATAACTCATCTTCTTGTTCTCACCCTGCTATGCATGACTTTGAAGATAACAAGTATGTCTGAAATACCATCTCTTTAAGTTTAAAACTAAAAGCAAAGTTTTCAGTGCATTTTTTAATATTGACTTTTATTTCTTACCTGTTGATTAACTTCTCTTCCTTGCTAACTCACTGTTACGCTTTGGCGGTATTGATAAGACAAACTTACTGAACAAGGATTGCCTCATGTAACTAAATTGAAAATGAACTATTTTTTTTTTATCAATGCATTCAAAATTAGTGGTATCGGCCCTCATGTTTGAATCTTACTGGTTTTGGTGTCAGTTTGTTAATGGTTTATCTACCTGCTGAGCTGCATTGATGTAAATAGATGCGTGATGTTAAATTAATATAGGAATTCAGAAGTTTGCTCAATCTTTGGTCTGTTTTGCTTATTGTGCTGCAGATTTAACTCCGTCAGTTAGGAACTTGTTTACCTTAATTACGGTGTCTGAAATAGACCGTAGTCCTTATTAATGCAGTTGATAAAAATTACTGTGAGGAAAGTGTCTTTAATTATTCTTTGAAAGTTAACAGAGAATTCATAGTGGTAATAGTGTTAAATAAGTTTTGGAGAATTAATAGACTTAATGTTTCCATCGTACAAAAATGTAAGTGGGAGCACTTTAATTGCCTTGTTTGTACTCCCTTATATTGAGGAAACACTACAGCTATAAGAGCTACACTGTTACTGTGATGCATCAACTCTTTCTTGAATGGTGCTCTACAAAAGAATAAGTACTTGTGTTTGTAATTAGATCAGGATATATACTTGAAAGTGGAGATGATATGCTTTCCCTCTTGGAAACCAGTGATCCAGTTGGATTGAATTCAGCAATGCTTTGCAGAAGAGGAACCTCCGGATTTCACAAGAGTACTCTTTTGTGATCTTGGTTTGCTCAGCCTAAAAATAATAATTAGATGCTACTTCCTTTGGGAAACTTCTTTTGGCTTTCTGATTTCAAGTCAAAAGTGTTAAAAAGACATTTAATTAAGCTGAGATGAGGGATGGTTATTTTACGTGTTTTTCCACACATGAACAAAGTAATTGTAAGGAATATCTAAAGTTGACTGTTTTCAAAACAGGTGCCTTGTCCACATTTTGCGAGAAACTATGGTGAAATATTCCAAAATTCGCCCTTTTCAAGTTCGGTGTCAGCTTGACCTGTGCAGACATGAGGTGCATTATGGCTGCTTACGAGAGGATAAATGCTTTTATGCTCACAGTCTGGTAGAGCTTAAAGTCTGGATAATGCAAAAGGAAACAGGTATGTTTGGTAAAATGCTCGCTTTACTCTTAATTGTAATGCCACTTCTTCCTTGTCTCAGCTCACTTCTGAAATTAGTAACTTGGGATCAGTGCATTCACTTTGCCAGAGTCTTTCATACAGCATATTCAATAAACCGCAATGTAAATATGATGAAGAGTATTGAGTAGGCTACTAAATATTGAAAATTAACAAGTTTTTTATAGTAAAACCAGTCAAAACTGCTCATTGTGATCAGATTTTTTTTTCTTCGTTAAATAAAACTTGAAGTCTTGAGCAGATATTAAATCCAGGTCAAACTAGATTTGTTTTTATTTTTAAACTTTCCAAGTTTCAGAGATCTTGATCAAATTTCTTTTTTACAGAGCATTGAAAGAAAAACTTGAAATATTTTATTTATGCCATTGTTTCTCTCCATCACCTTGTACAAGAATTATGTTTTTCCACCGTTTAACCTTTCTTTTAGCTTAGTGGCATTCTGATGTTCTTATGTAGTGAGCCAGAAAATACATCTTTCCAGTGCACGCTTCTCTCTCTCATTAGTGTATGTACTGATAAAACCTAACTATTTTTCTGTTCTTTCTTGCTTACACAGGACACTTAGGCTGCTTTTTGTTGATCTTGGTTTTGTTGGCTTCTTTGAGGATAACAAATTTTACTACTACATTTCTAGCTGATAGCTTTTGAATGACATGTCTTTGTGCTTACAGTCCATTCCTTGGTCATGAGTTGCAAACTTTCCATGACTTGTTTAAAAAAAAAAAAAAAAAAAAAAGCAATTGAACTATTAGCAGTAAATGATTTGCACCACATAACAGTTGCTCATTCTTCCTACCTTGCTCAGTATGACAGTAGTACTTTATGTATTAAGTAATCGTGTTGGATCATTGTGATACATGGAGGAAAAGGGGAAATGTGGCAATCCCAATGTATTACAGTGTTTCTGACATTTTTGCCGCTTTATGTCTGTGATTTATCCTCACCCATCCCTTCTTTGAAGAAGAGTCTCCTCATTGCTTCAGCATTCTATCTAGATTCTGACACAAGATGTCATACTGACCTGAAAATGCGGAGGAAGTCAGTCCAATGGAGACAAGAGATTGCTCTTTCTTTGCTGATTTCCTGTTTTGTCTCTCCTGGGATGAGCCTCTAGAAGTTTCTGTGTGAAAGTAAAACAGTTATTTTCTTACTAGCTGCCCCTACAAAGTCAAAGATAGCAAATACTTACACTGTAATTTCTATTTTGAAGTAAGAGTTGGGTTCTCCCAGAAACTTGATTTGACACAGAAGACACATTTTTTATTTTATGATGTGTTCATGCTGCCTCCGTGCTTTGCCAAAGTCAGTTAAAACTCAGCCTCTGCTCTTTGAATGAGGTTGCTTTTCTAAATGTAAAGTATGGGAAGTAAAGGAATGCTACCTCAGGAAAGAAACATTTTACCAACCCTCAAATCCAAATGCAGATGACAGTCTGTATATGTGTGGAATTAGAGCAGTAAATGTTACAGTATGTGTGAACACTGTACAGCTCTGATAGGAACCTTAGCCAAAGTATTTATAAGAATGTTTTGGGTTTGGTTTTTTCTTTTTCTGAAACAAAATCTAATTAACAGGGCTTATTTAAAATCTTTGTGAAGAAGGCAGGGGCAGTCTAGTGTTTGTTAGCTTGCACTTTTGGACAGTTTTTCTGTGGTCCATAATACAATGTAGCTTTTCTAATTAGATTGTTATTAGAGGTTTAGTACATTATGTCTAAATAAATACTCAAAGATGCACCTTAATTTATTTGATCAATCTGTAATTTAAAAAACTTTAATCTTTGCTTTTCAATATGATGATATAAACAATGTTTGTGTTTTGGAGGCCCTCATGAGATTCTTAAGTGTGTAGATATGTATGTGTGTGTATGGATGGACGGATGTAAATGTATATCCATACCCGCACATGAGTTGTGCGTATATGTGTACAATGTATAAAAACAAAAATAGATAAAAGCTTTGGGGCTTCAGTAGCATTCCAGTTTGAGCATCTCTAATTCTACAACAGTCATAAGTGCTCAAGAACTTTTTCCCTTCCTTTACAGGTATTTCACATGATACTATTGTTCAAGAATCAAAGAAATACTGGCAGAACATGGAAGCTAGTGCACATGGATCACAAGTAATTTTTTGTTTTTCCAATAAACTAATTCCACAGTGACTTTGGTGATAATTTTTTTTTTTTATGTCTGTGTATAATGTAGCTTGTTTTAGAAATTAGTTTTTTAATGCTCTCTTCTTTCACTGTAGGCTTTCTTTGGCTTGCTCCACTTACACTAAAATGCCTGCTTTGCTTCTATGTAATTCCTTTTTTGCTTTGCTTAATCTGTCATAGTCAGAACACAAAACCTAAATATAATTTCAAAGTCAGCTGCCATAGGGCAATCGTCTTTTCAATATGTAGGACTCTTATGTGTTGAGTTTATGGAATCCTAGAATGGTTTGGGTTGGAAGGGACCTTAAAGCCCATCTAGTGCCAACCCCCTGCCATGGGCAGGGACACCCTCCACTAGCCCAGGTTGCCCAAAGCCCCATCCAACCTGGCCTTGAACACTGCCAGGGAGCCAGGGGCAGCCACAGCTTCTCTGGGCACCCTGTGCCAGGGCCTCAGCACCCTCACAGGGAAGAATTTCTGCCTCCCATCCCATCTCCATCTCCCCTCTTCCAGCTTCAGGCCATTCCCCCTTGGCCTGTCACTCCCTGCCCTTGTCACCAGTCCCTCTCCAGCTTTCCTGGAGCCCCTTTAGGGACTGGAAGGGGCTCTAAGGTCTCCCCAGAGCCTTCCCTTCTCCAGGCTGAACAACCCCAACTCTCTCAGCCTGTCTCCATCGCAGAGGTGCTCCAGCCCTCAGATCATCTTCGTGGCCCTGCCCTGGACTCGCTCCAACAAGTCCATGTCCTTCTTCTCCCCCAGAGCCGGATGCAGTACTCCAGGGGGGGTCTCACCAGAGCAGAGTAGAGGGGGAGGATCCCCTCCCTCGACCTGCTGGTCACGCTGCTGGGGATGCAGCCCAGGACACTGTTGGCTTTCTGGGCTGCAAGCGCACATTGCCGGCCCGTGTTGAGCTTCTCATCCGCTGAAACCCCTAAGTCCTTCTCCTCAGAGCTGCTGTCAGTGCATTTCTGTATATTATCACAACTTCTGGGTACATGTACCTAAATCAGAAATAAGTTAAACAAAAATGCATCTGTTAAGAAATGTCTAGTTTGAAATTAGAAGCTAAACTATTACAAGGCATCCAGTGTAACGTCTGCTTCTGGACACATGTTGTGAACTTTTGTTGTAGGGGGTAATTCATAATTATGTGTGGATTTTTTTGCAGATACAAAATACCTTTTATTATTGTTGTTATTTTTTTGGCTTCAGATCCTTGGGAACCAAATGAAATATGGATCACTTAATTTGAAGATGAAGTTTGTTTGTGGTCAGTGCTGGAGAAATGGTCAAGTTAACGAACCAGACAGAAACAAAAAATACTGTAGTGCAAAGGCAAGACACCCGTAAGTAAGACCAAACAGTGAAAAAGTTACTGTTTTGTCAGCCATTTAAAACCTCTCTTGGGAAACTTTGTTACAGCTTAGGAAAGAGTCTGCAAGGAATTAAAAAAAAAAATTGAAGCAGAACACAGTCGTTTCTTTGTAGTATGTTAATAACTGGTAATGAGAAACACTTTGGTGGCTGTTTTGTTTGGGGTTTTTTTAGTTATTAGTTATGGTAAAGTTTCAGTAGAATTTAGTTAGATCTTAAATATATGGTGAAAGCTTTATAAAGAACCTTTTTGTGCTTTCCTGGGTCTGCTTCTGCGTAGGCAGTGTGTCTTTTTGAAATAGTATTTTCTTTCATTGAATGCATCTTTTTTTTAGATGGACCAAAGATCGCCGTGTGGTGCTAGTAATGTCTAATGAACGTAAGAAGTGGATGACCATTCGTCCTCTTCCTGCAAAGAAACAAGTGCCTCTGCAATTTGATGTACGTTAACCTAAAACTAATGTTTTCGTTAAGAAAATATGGTAACTGGAAAATACTAGTCATTGAGCTGGTTTCGTCGGTACTACAGAAATTCCTATGGGAGTTGGTGGGAATATGTTTATAGTGTTTCTACAGAGTTCAGCCTTAGAAAAGCACTGACTTCACATGTTACTACTGAAGCCCTTTCTCATCAGTGGAAGTTAGTAACTTTTTAAGTGATTTAATGAAATTCTTACTATTTCCAGTAAATATTTCAGAAATAGTTTAAGCGTATCTGTGGTCTGGTAATCTGCTAGGATGCAAAAAACAGTCATAGTACATGTAGTTCCAGCAGTTTGCTTTTTCTAACTACAATATATGAGTTTTTAAATAAAAGAAACATGATTTTATTTTTCCTGTGTTACTTATGTCTGATTGGGAGGGGAAACACTAGCCAAGACTGAAAAAACTCCACATTTTCTATTAGCATCTCTGTTACTTTATATTCATACGGATATTTTTTTAATTCACGTTCCAGTTGTGCAATCATATTGCTTCAGGCAAGAAATGTCAGTATGATGGAAACTGCTCATTTGCTCACAGTCCTGAGGAAAGAGAGATGTGGACCTATATGAAGGAGAACAGCAGTAAGTAGAAGACTAAATCTAACATGTTGTAAATCTAACTGTTCTGCTTTTCATTCTTGTTCCTCAATTATTTTTTAATCCATTTTCTTTAACTGTCCTTTATTGTACACCTTGCAGGTGCCTTTTGTAAAAATTTGAATAAGCTCAGACTGGGTATTCAAAAACAGTATTAAAAAAAAAGCTATATTGTATATTTGTTGTTTGATGTGTTTTTTGACAGTAATTTGTATCAGTTTTTTTAGATGTCTTAGAAATAGTATATTGATCCATGCAGCAATATTGTTTGGTTGCTGTGCGCACACACTAGGATTGTGTTGATCATGTATGGAGACAAACTAATTGCAGAAGAATTTCCCCACCCACCCCAGTGTATTTACTGGGAATTACTATTCATTTTCTGTTGTTGACTTGTTATCCCATTAGAGTGTTACTGGGGAGAAATAATCAAAAATTGGAAGTAATAAATTACATAAATGATAATATCGCGGTCTGCAAGAAAGTAGGCTAAATTTACCAAAAGCTGTAGCACACATTACATTAGTACTTTGAAATTCAGATATTGATACACTACGGCACGGTTGTTATCTATACTTTGAGTGCCTGTTCAGAAATGTGTAACACCTTGCTTTCCCCTAGATAGGCCGAAATGGGTCTTGGTAAGTAGCCAGAGATTCATACTGCTCTTGGCTCTTATTTCTAAACTGTGTAACTGTCTACTTTGTGTCCTTCCTTTTTTCTTCTTACAATAGGTGGGGACTGAATTATGTTTGCAAACTGAGTCATTTATCTAGTATTCTCAAACTCGTGCCTTAATTGCTAATTACTTATTTTAGCTTCTGCTCTCATTAGTTCAAGACTTGGAGCAGTTGTATGACATATGGCTAAAAAGTCAAAAAACAGAAAAAGGAGATGATACAGCTGTTCAGGCAAACAAAGAAAACGGGAAGCAAATTCACATGCCAACTGACTATGCTGAAGTTACAGTAAGTAATCATAGGTATAATTCTAAATTCAAACATGGTTTTTTTTGTTGTTTTGTGGTTTTCCTCTTCTTCCCCCTGCCCCTCAGTCAGTAACATACATTGTTGTCCTTATTTTCTTGGTGCTTCCTTAGATCATAGCAACACTAAATGCAAACTTTAACTGACACTTTAAAGCAGTTAGTTCTTCTGAATCATCTAAAGCCAGTGGAGATCATAAATTTCAGTTGATTGTTTAAATAACTATAACTGTTTAGGTAAACAACAATTTACAGTACAACATAAAACATTCAAAATGTATTAGGAGCAATTCTGTGCTTACGGTATTGAATTCTCAATGTTTTGTTTTCAAATTCCCTGTAAAACAGGTGGATTTTCACTGTTGGATGTGTGGGAAGAACTGTAATAGTGAGAAGCAATGGCAGGGTCACATTTCTTCTGAAAAGCATAAAGAGAAGGTTTTCCACACTGAGGATGATCAGAACTGCTGGCAATATCGCTTTCCAACTGGATATTTTAGCATTTGTGATAGGTATGTGGTTTTTAAGATGTCAAAAATGCAGAAAAATTACAGTCATAGTGTAAATAATTAAGGCAGTTACTAGTTTTGACAGACAATATTTCTAGTATTTCTTGTTTTGCATACATCTTTCAACAATAAATTAAGTAATTAACTATTTTGACACATACCGTTAGAACTCAAGGAGTGACAAAAGTGCCTAATTGCAGAACCAAATTAGTTCCTTGTGTGATGTTACTAAAGGGTTGCAAGTTCATTGCAGCTGCGCAAAATATTGTTGGTATTACTACAAGTTGACTTAAGCATCTGCGTATTAATTCCTGTGGAACACAAGAACAGTACCTAGCTGGACAGTGATACTGGAGCTTGAAGGCAAGTAGAAATGTCATTAGCATCAAAACAAATTTGCTAAAATTGAGTATTTGTTACTGGAAATTGTTTATGAACGTGTGGAAGAGAACTTCCAAGACCATTAGGTTTTCCCCAGCATTGGTTGTATGTTTTGCTGCTCCTTTTAATTCTTAAATGCAGCCTGTTTACCTGACTGCAGTAGATGTTTTGTAAATCTGTTGAAAGTTCTTTCCACTGTTGGAATCTTTTTGGAAGGCTAAAAACTTTGGAATCTGCTGGTATGGGTACGGATACCTTAGTTACTCTATTTCAAACTAAAGATTCCGAATGGCTTAGAGATCTGGAGAAATTGCACAGCATGTAAAGCAAGTTATTTTTTGTTTGCAGTCTTTGCGTGAAAGGTTACATGCCCACTTTACTAAATTTTTAGGTAACATCTTAAATGTATTTGATACGTTGAACGCTAACAGACCTCGGATATGCAGTGAATACAAACTGGCCTGCCTATAGCTTAATACAAACATACTAGGATAAAATAGATTCTTAAGTCATACTGAGTACTTAAACCCCAAGTTCAGTTAACATGGGATAATTAATTAGTTGAATTTTTTAACAATAGTAGTTCCTTAGCTTAGTGAGTTAAAGAAGAAGGTATTCATTTACCTGATAATTTGACCTGATGAAATTAAAGGTTTCGAGCATTAAAAAATGACTCAGTAAAGTTAGAAGCATGAGGAACAGAAAGAAAAGAGCCATCTCTTATCCTCTGTAAAATATTTGGCAGCTGGGAAAGAACAATACAATCACATGCTAAACACAGTTAGTATTGTCTTAGTAAAAAAGTAAATACTCTTTCAATTTTTTTTTTTGTCCTTAATATTTTAGTGTATTTGAAAAACATGACCAGAAGAAAATAACGAGATATAATAGTGATCGTGATATTTCTGTGAAAACACTGTTTGAAATCTGTCTTGACAGATATATGGCTGGTACTTGCACTGAAGGAAACAACTGTAAATTTGCCCATGGAAACGCTGAACTCCATGAGTGGGAAGAACGAAGACAAGTTTTAAGAATGAAGCTCAGCAAAGCAAGAAAAGACCACTTGATTGCTCCGAGTGATAATGACTTTGGAAAATATAGTTTTTTGTTTAAAGATTTAAACTAATACTGAGATGACACGTACATGGTATCAGCTGGAAGCATAAACCAGAAAATTTGACAATAATCAAAAGCATGTGACAGAAAAGCTGCAGGTTTTCTGCTTTCATTGGCATATATTGTTCCCCCTGAACAGCAAAATATAGTAGATTTAGGGGGACTGAGCAGACCTGTCTGTGCTCTCATGAAACAGAGTGGTGATTAAAAAAAATCTGAAGTATTATGTGCTTGCTCACCTTCTGTTGGACAGAAAGTTAGGAAATAGAAGAGGGGGAAGAGAGGTTATAATATCTAGGAAGCCCCCTAGTATCAGTCCTTCAGTTGAAAAACTTTAAGGTATCAAGGTATTACAAAACAGTGTGGGCTAAGAAGAAAATGATGGATGAAAATTCTTCAGATCTTTTAATGGAGAGGATTTGTTTAAAACAAAGTTTGCTACTTATCTATATGTAGGTTGCTAAAAAGGATTTTCTTATTAAAGATTTTAAACAAAATAACCATTTAACTACAATATATGTTGAATGGGTATTTTTTTTCTCTATTTGTATGTTTCCATATAATTTACTGAAAAAGGATCTTGGGAGGAAAAACCATATTAATTTTTGAAAATGAAGTAGTTAAAATTCTGTTTCTTGGTCTTTGCTGTTTAAATGATGATTTTGAAAGATTACACTTGTATGTCAGTATTGTGTATTATTGTATGGACTAATGTTGCCTGTAATAAAGAGAACTTTACACAAAGCTGTTTTCTGCATGTAGCCTCTCAGGATAGAGATTTTGTAGAAACAAACAAACAATGATTTGCCTATTAGCAAAAGCTTGAGCACCTGTAGCTAAAAATAGAGGAAGTTGGTATTTCTGTCTCCAGCTGTTTGTTTGCAGTTTTCTGCATTGTCATTACCTCATTGCATCACTAAAATAACAAAAATGGCCAACTAACTTGCAAAGTAGACAAGCATTTTGGAGCTACATGGTGCTGGGACATGTTTTCAGCCTTTTGACTTGGGCATGAACCACCACCTCAGCTGCAAGGTGGATGGTACTTCAAATTGCATTTCCTGCAGACCACAGGAACTGGAAACCCATTCACCGGCTGAGATGACTTCTGAATCACAAGCCTTTGGACTTTACAGTCGCTGGAGCTTCTGTTGCATTTTTGGCTTCTGTGCAGATGGTGCTTTCAGCTTTCTTTGTGGGTGGTTTGTTGTTGTTGGGGGTTTTTGGTTGGTGTTTTTTGTTGTTGTTGTTTGGGGTTTTTTACACTTTTCAGGCATTTGTTCAGAATAGCTAAAGCTAGGTTTCTTTATTTCCCCATGACTGACTGCTCCCTCCTCTCGAGAGTATTTTTCTCTGTTAATGGCTAACTTTCTACACTTAGAAGAGCTTTAAGAATAACTTCAGTAGTTTGAATGTAGTCATGGGCCATATATTGTTAATGTAAAAAGTTTTGAACCCATAGTTCGGTGATACCTGTACACATGACAAGCCTCGATGCTGCGTCCCATTCACTTCACAAAAGCACAAGGAATATTAAAACACCACCTTATCCTTCACCCATAGCTTGGGGAACTTGTGAAGTAACTGTTCCTTACAGCCTAGGCTGCAGTACACTTGACTACAATGTACAGTCTGCATTCAAAATTAGCTTGGTGCTTGAGCTACCCCTTGCTGCAATGCTAATTTTTTACATTGTTTGTAATAAACTGAGCTTGAAATGGAGTACTATGGACACTGTTATTCCTGTGACAAAACCTGATTGTATTGTGTGCCTTTCTGAATTGTTTTCTCGATTTTATGCTTTGTTTAATGTAAGTGCTCTGTAAATTATTGGACGTAATTCTAGACAAAACTAAACATGAAATCCTTGTTGTGTAAGGACGGTGTGAAATCTTTCAATGACTGCAGCGTGGAAGCAGTTGGGGAATAGCTGCCAGAGAGGGCTCAGTCCTCGCAGAAACGGAGGAATTACTGCACAGCTAGCAGGAGGCGAACAAAATAATCCTTCACGCGGTTTTTCCTGAGAGCGCGGGTAGGACGGGGACCGAGCGAGGGCCGCCGGCCTCACGGCATTCCTAACCCCGCCGCCGGGTCCCTTCCCCGGCAGGACCCGCTCTGCCCTCGCTTTCCCCGGCGGCTCCCGTCTGCCGCCGGGGGACTGCGCCCCGGCTTCCCCCAGCCGCGGCAGCCTGTGCGCCTGCTCGGGGCGGCGCGACGTGGCGGCGACGGGTTCGCCGGTGGAGGAGGCCGCCCCGCCCGCCCCGGCGCGGCTGACAGGCGGGTAGTAGGGAGACGTGTGCGAGCAGGAGCGGCCCGGTGGCCCCCACCCCTCCCCGCTTCGGCCAGGGGTGATGTCGTTATGCGGCGGCTCCGGCCCCGCGGCTCATTCTCGGCTGCGGCCTCGCGCCGCCCAGATGGCGCGGCGGCCCGAGCTGCTGTGTGGCGCTGCCATCGTGCTGGGCTGCGCCTTTCTCGTGGCCCTCAAAGTCACCTGCAGGTAATGGTGGGGGAGCGGTCGGGGTCCGGGAGGACCCGGGGCTCGCGGGGCCCGGCGGAGGGAAGTGGCCGTCCGCCGCTCTTCCTGGAGGCGGTGCGTGCCCCAGAGGCCTGGGGCAGAGCCGCCTGCGGGGGTCCCGCCCCGGGGCCTGCGGGTGTGCCGAGGCGGGCGGCCGGGCCTGGCCGGGCCGGGGTCGTCCCGGGGCGCGACCCTTTGTGCCTACGCTGGCCGCGCGTCTCCCTGCGCTCTGTGGTCGGGCTCCGTGAGGTGCCCTGCGGGGCCGGGTCGTGTCGGGAACGCCGTTCTAGGGGTAGGTGGTAGACATCTTCCTCGCGGGTCCAACGACATGCGATCCCCAGCGATGGCCGTTCTCGTGTCGTGGGTGAGCACCATCACTAGTTCAGCGGTGTGGCAGCGCGGGGACGTGAGGCCCAGTGACCCGTGCCGGGCAGGGGCTGGTGGGGCATGGGGGGAGGCCCCTGCTCGCTGCCTTAATACATGGGTGGGAAAGAAGGGACAGTGTTTTTAAGACACACATGGCTTCATCGGGGTGGTGGTAGCAGGTATGCGGATGCACACGCACCTGAGGGACAGCGGCTTTCTTGAGAAAGCTGTTTTTCCTCATTGCTAGAGAATAACTTGTACCTCGCATTACCACAGAAGGACTGAGCGGGCACAGGGCCAAAACCCCTCCTCGGTGCGCTCAGCTGGCTGCATTGGTGTGGGGGTACGAAGTGGTGGGAAACAGGTCTCTTCTGGATCATGTGTTAGTGTCGGCACCCTCCATTACCTGCACCTGCTTCAGACAGAAAGATGCTTTGCTGGTTTTTTTTCCTCTAGTCTGGTGGTGCTCATCTTGGGAGCTGGAACTTTCCTCATTGCGAAAGTCTCTTTGGTTCCTCTTTGCTGAGAGCCTGGTATATGTGGGTCAGTGGAACCAGATGATGTTTGTAGCTGGAAGTGCAGGGAGAGTTGGGTGATGCATAGTGAATGCGCTGCAGCTGGGCAGCTCGTTTCTGGAGCCTAAACTGTGATCTGGATGTTCTGGATGGATTTTAGGTCAAGGTGATTGTTAGGTGCTTCAAGTCATGCTATATTAATTTGAGAACATCAATTGCATTTGGGGTTTAATTTTGGAGTGGGAGAAGGCTACAAGGATCTGATTACTTCCCTATTCTGCAGAATCTAACACCTTTTTATTCCAAGAAACAGGTAATGATTCACAGGTAATGCTTCTGAAAAATACTAAGGCCTTCTTTTCTCACCTTTCCACAGAGGGTGTATTACTGGAATGGGAGTGAATTTTAAGTCTATGAATGAGTTGCTCTGTGAGCAGCAGTGCCTTTGTTCCAGTAGTCTGTATCTCACAGTGACTAGATAATTTAGATGAAAGCATAAAGTTGTTGCCATATCGCAGAACATAGGGTGAAGGATTTCTGAACTTAATCACCTTCCTGTATTATTGCCTGTTACTAAAAAATATATATATATATTTAATGCTTACAATGACACTCCTGTTTTCTTTTATTTGAAACCTGCATGTTACTTTGATTTTACTGCTAGCTGTGTTTGAAAGCTCACAAAATGGAACGTGCTTGGAATGTGATTCTCACCACCCTGTACTCTGTACAGGAAGTTTGATTAAAGGGGTTTGGCTTTTCAGCTTGCAGTTAAATAGACAAACTAATGTCAGAAAAGTATTCCCTGTCCCGTTGCTGTCAGAAGCATAGAAAATTCAAGTGTAAACATTACACGTGCAATTTGGAGGATGGTTAATTGCACATGTTAACTAGGACTACGGTACATAGTTTCTCACCACACGTTACTACGGTTTGCAAGTGAGTCTCAGCACCAGAGTACAGTTACTGTCGCTGCACTTACAACACGTAACTTTTGAGGCCAATGGATAAAAAGTATGGAAAGGGAAAATTCCTTTACTAGAAGGTAATCTGTTAGTAGGGTTTGAGGTATTGCAGGTTTGTAGTGGCTCAAGGAACAGCCAAATGAAGCCTGACCTAACATGTATTGTGATGGAAAGCCTGTGGTTTAGAACCTGAATTATTTTTGGTGCTATGCAAATGTCTTTTGAGACAACCCCACTCTAAGGACCTTGCAGTCAAAGGGGCTGATCCTACAGGCATTTGCATGTGTTTTCTTTTATTACCAGGTTGTTCTGTGAAAGGAGTTTAAGTTTTTATAGGCTCTGTGCAGCAGGTGAATAACACAATCAGTATTTTAATAAACAGTATGTCGTTATTATGTTTGTATAATTGTTATGTCATCCTCAGTTTATACTTGTGTAATTTTTAGGGGTTCAGAGCACTATTCTCTTTGTAAACCTGGGAATTACGTAAAAGTAGGGTTATGCATTTGGTATTGCAGAGGGAGACAGTACTGAGCAAATCAGCTTAAGAAGCTGGTAGCTACTCATTTATTGTGTTTTGTTTTTTAATAATTACTGGAGCTTTTTCATATTTGAAGGTAGCCATGTGGTTCCTGACTCATTCATGTCATGGGACTGCTGTTGATCTGTTTTATACTTTCTTGCAATTTGGAGCCAATTTCATATCTCATTTTTAAGGCTTACGCTGTATCTCTTGAATCAGTTGTCTGCTTTCGGTTTAATTCAGTAGAGGAAGCAGAGGTTTTAAACATATTTAGGTTGTCCATTTTCATTAAACTAGTTAAACAGCAGAAATTCTAGTTAATGTCTCTGAAGAAGTACATGTTAGTGTGAGATCAACACTTAACTGCCACGTTTAGCTTTCCACACCTAATCAGCATGTGTGAGCTGACCTGTGAGTTAGAGCCGTAGCACATCGGTGTTGTGTCCTGTCCAGCTGGCAGTTAGAAATAATGGGAAGAAGGTAGCGGTTTGGATAAGTGTGGAGTGCAGGAATGGGAGGGAACCAGAGGTGTTGGTTGTGAGGTGACATAAGAACCTAGGGGTTGGGGAAGGAGGTGCTGGATTACTTATTGGGGGAGAAGGGAAGGAGCAAAGGTAGAAGTCCATAGAAGGAACAAGATTTTTGGCCATCTGTGTGAAAACAGTTTTGCGAGTAGTGGAATTAGTGAATTGTAAACATGAGGGACCAGCTAATATTTTTAAAAGTCTGGATGTCAAAGCAAATACTGTTTCTTGTGTATGAATTAAGAATTTCTGTAATTTTTAGAAAATACACTGCTAGTGATTATTAAGTATTGAGCTTTAAGTGTGGGCTTAGTAACCTGGAAATGAGGGAGGAGCTGTGGCTTTTGTGAGTCTGTATTGTAAAAACAAAGGTGGTACTTAGAAACCAGAATGATTTTAAAGTTTGAAAATGTGGCAGTCGTCATTAGGAGGTTGCTTAACATAGGAGTTTCACAGTGTTCGGGGATTGATAATTGTGAGACAATTACTAAAACTGTAACCTGAGAAGGATAAAATATCAGGTAAAAAGATTTTTGTATTAGCTTTTTGTTGTGATACAAGGTAAAAGAAGGTACAGTCTCTTCTAAAACTTCCTGTCGCATACGGAACCATGGCAAAATTCAGCATTACAGTGGTGCGGTCCAGTTTTGAATCTGACTTGTTCTCGTGTAAATATAGCTAGTGGAAAACTTTGGAATTAAGAGACTAGAAGAAAGATAATATCATTCCCTTGCATTTAAGGCAGTTTATACTATAACAACCTCTGAACACCTTGGAAATGCTGAGTTCTGGATTATTTGATTGCTGATTTGATAGAAAATGGTTTCCTGAGTATTTTGTTTATGTTCTTGGTATTGCCGGTCAAACTAATTTCTGTTAAGGAACTTTATCTGTCATAATCTCTTTAAATTGACACTATCTATTTGTTGATGTTGTCTTAACATTGAAGAGGAAATGTGCCCTCAACAGTTTGCAGTCCCTGCTCTAATCAGTAAAATAAACCAACACATATTTACATAATTTTTCCTAATAGAGTATAAAAGAAGCGTAGAATACTTGAGAGCAAAGCGTAAGGCAGGATAATAGCCTCTGTTTATATAAACATCACAAAACTTTATGACCAGTGTCTCTTCTCTTATTAGGGTGCTGTTACCTAAAGTACAAGTGTTAAAAGAGGATGAGGCCAGGGAAGAAATCCAAAGAAATCACTCTTCCTGGTAATTTTATGCTTTATAGCAACCAGCAATAAGAGTGTGAGCTAACATACCCATAAACATAGTGCATGGTATCACGACGTGACTTTCTAAAGCTTATTAAGGGTGATCTTTAGATTTTTATGGTATTTCATGAACCTAACTCAGATAATGTAAGTTGTAGTCGTTTGCATCAGTTTCTGAAGTTTTGTCATTGCATGACCTTCACGAAGATGAAGTAGTAGGGTTTTGGGCACGCTTTTTTAACTACTGCTGTACAATCTCAATAACCACTCTAAATTTCCTTCCTGCAGTCGAGCAAAAGATGTAACGATGCCAGCGAAGCTTCCGGTGAATTTTTTCTCCACAAGATCTCCGGTCATTGATCTTTTTCGGGGACAGTTAGACTATGCAGATCACCTTCGTCAGGATTCAGAAATTGTGCTGTATTTCTTCTATGCACCGTGGTGTGGCCAGTCCATTGCAGCAAGAGAAGAAGTAGAACATGTGGCCGGCAGATTGTCAGACCAGGTAACTCCAGGGAGGATACGAATCTTAAACGTGACCTGATAGCTTTTTAATCTCCAAGCGGGTGCTATGTCATCCCATAGGAACCAGTCGGACGTGAATGCTCGCGTTGCGGGGTAACTCGGCCAGTCGTCTTAATTTAACGTACAGAGTGTTAGAGTAAATGGAGAAAAACTGTGTTTCCTGATCATTTGTCTGTTACTTCTGCTCCTGAGTGGGGAAGTCTACAAGTTCCTTCTTGTAAATTGTTCTCAGATTTATTCAGCTGCCTTCAGACAGAAATTACAGGGAGTTTGCTTCCAGGTCCGGGATCCTTGGAGACACTGGTAATCATATAAGATTGCAGCCGTAGCGCTGCTTTCTAGCAGTTGGTTACCTGTGAACGCCTCACAGGTACAGTTTTCCTAAACCTCCGCCTGTTGAGCTCCACTCTGCAGAAAAAGTAATTAATACGAATTAGTCTAAGTTAGTAAATTTAAAGGATTTAGATTAAGAAGCTTAAAAACTAGAAAGGTGACCAAAAGGATTGCTGTTGCAAAATGGGAAAAAACAGTAATTAAAAAAAAAAAAAGTACTGTGTGAAAGAAATAAGAGGAACAGGGACAGAATACTGAGTTGAAAACACACTGAAAATAGCAGATGGAATGGATTGGAAAAAGATACACGTTAGATAAAGAAGGTCACAGTAATGTACTTCAATAGCTGTGAATTTTTACCTGCTTTGCAGGTGCTGTTTGTGGCTGTAAATTGCTGGTGGAACCAGGGAAAATGCAGGAAGCAGAAGCATTTCTTTTATTTTCCTGTGATACACTTATACCACCGGAGGTAAGATTTCTTACGTACAGGCTGGAGTTTTTATTCTTGTTTTGGGAAACAGAGATATTGTATAAAATGTTGCCTTTTGAAAATGTTGTATTTATGGCTATAGTAAATAGTTGTAGAGGGGGAGATTCTGGGTGAAGCTCATCCTGTATGCTACTTAGGTGTTAAGAAGGGCTGTAAATGTCAGTTAAATGACGTGCTGTGCCTTCCTTCATCCTTAAGGAAACTTTCTTTTGCCTGTACATCTCCTGGAAGTGCTGCCTCCAGTGAAAAGTAAAGAATTTGGATTTATATATAAATTTCGGTTGTCTGCTTGTTCTGTAGATGGATTGTATCTACTAATCCCAAGTTGTGACAGGAATAAAGTATGTACTTAGGGGCTATTGAAGTTTGTGGAATTTAAGTGCATCTTTAAATCACACTATGTACTGAAGACTTTCTTCTGAATTTGAACTTTACGCTCACATTTTATGCTCCAAATGTTGAGATACCACTGCATAAAATTTTATATAATCTCACTTTTATTTTTTAGTATTTGTCTGTATTATCCTTTTTTTTTTTTTTTCTTCTTTTTTTTCCCCCTCTGTGTGTGGAGCAGAAGGTAAGGAAACACACTTTCTAATGCTAGGGACGGTAGAGCTGGACGCTGTGTACTTTATAACTTGCGTTTTACTTGTGTGTTCTAGTCTTGAACTGCAGCTCTCTTCCATTACAGAGGCTGATTTTGTTTTTTGGGTTTTTGTGGTTTTGTTGTTGGTTTTTTGTTGGGGGTTTGGTTTTGGGGTTTTTTTATGTATTGAGGAGGAACAATCCTGATCTTTGTCAGCTGAACTTGGAATAGACACAGATGGCACTGCCATAATTCAAACTGTAATTAAAAAAACCAACAGTCACACTTGCACATACATTGACTTAAACTTACTTGATCTCGAAATTGCAACGCAATAGATGGATACACTTGGGTATTATTGGTAACCTTAAACAGAGTTGCAACAAGATGAGATGTAAATTCATACTGATACTTCATAAAAACCCCAAAGGGCAATGCACCTGTCATGCCTGAGATACTAAACCTCACATGTTGTGTACTGGGTGTGTGACCTGTTGAAGCAGTGCATGTTGCTGTTAAGACAAAGGTTCGTAATAAAGTAATGTAGGATGTAGAATAATCTAGTGGGCTCTAGAAGACCATTTCAAAGCATCTGAATGTTGGTATCTCGGTGCAACTTTGATATTTTTCAGAGTGTCTGTATGTATAAATGATATTAAAAAATGCGTCACGGTAAGTTTTTCAGTGGGAATGGACTAATTCCTCATGGTTTTTGTGTTTGATTTCATTTTGGACTGTGATGCTTTGTCCAGCCTAATGATAATAAATCAGGTGCAGGATTGCGAGGGGATGAAGGAGAAGCCAATTGTAGCCACAAGGCCCGGCCCGCCTTCTGTTTTAGCACTACCTAATGTGATGTGAGCTGTATTATCAGATGGCTGGGGGAGAAACTGTAGACTCGCTGAGTCTATTCATCAGCAGTGCAACTGGATTCGTCCCTGCTTTATTGAGTACTACCTGTAAAAGTCTATGTAAAAATATTGTACTTTTCAGATTGATACTGTTTGAACTTTCTAAAGGTTTTAAAAAATCAAGCGAAAATAGTGACATTTTTCAGATTTGTATTTTTAAGTCATGTGTACTTAATTCGGATGAAGCACACAGATACGTATATGATCATATAATTAACTCCTGCATTTTACCGACCTCTTTAATGGGACTCAGAGGTGGTCTCCATCCCTTCGTTCCCACCAGTATGCTGCACCTACCCATAGACGCTGCATTAGAGTCATTGCAATTTCTGTGCTGTAGATAAAGTCTGGTAAAACAACTCCTCTTTCAGTTACAGAAGCCACTGTTAATTAACACACAGAGCCATTCCCTTGAGGCTGAGCATGCTGTCTATGTAACTCCTATCTCTGCCACCCCCAGGAGGGACTCTCTCTATTGTTAATTTAAGTCTTAATGTTTTATTATTTTTTTTGGTACTAGTTTTGGACCAATTGAATACAAAGGCCCTATGAGTGCTGTTTATATTGAAAAGTTTGTTCGCCGGGTGATGACACCACTACTCTACATCTCGTCTCGATCAAAATTACTAGATTTCCTCTCAAATTATGAGGTACTTGTCTCTCTTCTCTAGCTTTACCACTGTGATTCAGAAAGAGTTTGACTTGTTTCACGGTTAAATTTCATCTGCTCCAAAGTACTAGTTTATTTCCAGGATCCTGAAATCAGTGCTGTGTAAATTGGTTAAAATCATAAAAATATGAAATGACAAATTCATCATGTTGGTTCCCTGTATAATGACTGTTATGATTTAGCGATGCTCTTAATTTACCGTACTTCAGTATGTAGGGACAACAATCAAAGTTGTTACCTCGCCAAAAAGTTACATATGAACAAGAAGGGAGGAATCTTTTTGCAAAAATCTTGCAGTCTGAGTTGGAAAAGCATTTGAGAAATGTATAATCGTTAATTTTTAAAGGAATATTAAACCTTTCTAATAAGATAAGTCTGTTAAGTAAAAACAGATGTTAAATCAGTTGAAACAACAGCTCCCAACCACTTTGTGTGCTGTAACTTCATGATTTTAATCCACTGGTATATTGTGTTTTATTACTTTTTGGTCTGTCGTGGTCAGAGGTGCTAAGATTGGTAGCAATACTAGTGGATTAATAACTTCCAATTAGACAAAATGCACTTAAGCAGAATCATTTATAATCCCTTTATAACTGTTCATTTTGGTAGTGCACAGTGGAGAAATACCATAATCTTACTAAACCCCAAGCTATTAGAGCAGAATGGAAAACCTGATCAACAAATTGATGCTGTAGTAGTGGCCTAAACATGCGAGGGGCTTTCAAGCGTTTCAGAATGAAGCAGAGTTCCTCTTTGACTTAGCTCGTGTTCTAATGACTGGTTCTGCTGCAGGATGGAGCACGACCTGTGCTGTTAAATGAAAGCTGCCACAGGGGACGCACGCTGGTAGTTACCGTGGGTAGGTGCTGTGCTTGTTCACGCTTCAGTTTATCCCTCAGGAGCTATTCATGGGTTTAGTTTTCCAGCGTTTTAAGTGGGGACCGTGAGTCAGGAGTAGCGAGTTGTGCGTCTGTCTCTGATGCTGATAGTTTCTGCGATCACAACCAGTTCTGTTGTCCTTTCGCTGCTTCAGTTTTACCGTTCTAAAGCTCTGTTATTTTTTGGCCTCCTATAGAGATTTGAAAACAGCCGTGCCTGGTTTTTGGTCTGTGTTACGTGAATTATTTCTTGGTTGTCGGCAAAAGGTAACTGATAAGCATAGTGTCATTAAGCCTAAATTTGCTTTACAGTAGGAGGTGCACTTCCATTGGAAAAAGACTAAGACGAAAGACAAATTTCTGGGGAAACCAGAAATGGTGGGTTGTTTTTTTTTTTTTTAATAATTCTTCGCAGTTGAACAGGTATTTTTATTTCTATGTTCAAACTTCCTCTCCCTTCCTGTGCTTCATATTCTGTGGCTCCAAATGCCCTGTCTCTGTTTATGTTCAGTGTTTGTTCGTTCTTTTTTCTGAAATGGACTAAGAATAGAGTCTGATCTTTCGTGCCGCTTGCGGTCATTTAAGGCTGAGGTTATTTCACAGACCGTGGCACTAGGTGCTCAGTGTCTTGCCTCGTTAAAGAAGTTAAGCAAGAGGGGGAGAAGGGGATACAAAAATAACAGCCAACTCCTGCAGTAAGATCTGTTCAGGGAATAGGGCATTGTCTAGTGCAAGTCCAGGTGAGTGCTATAAGAAAAGCAAATGCTGAGTGATCAGGAGCTGGGATACAGAGAAGATCTAAGACATAGAGAATTGTATGTGAAGGTGGATGGAGATGGAAACATAGGCACAAAGGAAAAGTTTGTTTTTAAACTAGAAACAAACACATTGTTTCATCATTTTAAACAGTTAGAAATGTCAACATCTTCTAATGTTTTCCATGTAAGTCGAGGAACGTTTTACCTTTTGTAGGAGAAGATACAATCCAGGAGGTGACTCCTGTGTTTAAGAAGTGAGAGAGTTTCAGGAATAGAGTAGGTTACATGAAGTGCATTTATGGCACAAACTAATTGCTGTTTTGAGAGCCTTGGCTAGTTTCTTCCTTTGAGTTTTGATCTTGAATAGAATAAAAATGTAAATTTTTTTAGCCGAAGGGAAAGGAAAGAAGACTGTAACGGATTATTTGGCACTTTGACTGTCTGCTACTTGATCAGGTTTTTGTGGTTTCTTCATTGAAAAGCTAATTAATTTGAAGTTCAGAATATGTTCTGAAAGATTTGTCATCACCAGTATCTAATTTTGAGTCCTGTGTTCTGCTAGGGAATGGGTTCAGCAAACTTACGTTAAGGGTATTTACTTGTGACTTGAAAATTTCAGTTGAGAAGAACCTCTTTGTAGCTGCATTTAGGCAGCGCCCATTCTGGGCCTTTTTCCTTGGCTGTTTCATTCTACTTTGGTATTAAGGTCTCCCATATTAAGGAAGCAGTAGGTTGCAGGGCAGTTGCCTGTTACTCACTTGTGATCCTCGTTGTTTTGTTTCTCTGTCCAAGGATAGCAATATGTATAATGTAGGCTATGCAATAGGTTGGTAAGTTATTAGTAGATGAGTGATTCATTTGCAGGGCATCATGTTCAGCCAAAGTTCTGGTCAGCATTTGTTTTCACACTTAAAAGAGCTACTGCACGCTTCTTTCCTTGTTTCAAGGGCATTTTGTTGTTGCTTGTCAATTTACTGATAGCCAGGACTTCGAGCCCATAGTAGTTCTTTTCCATCTAATCTGTGAAGCTTTTGGTGCTTCAATCTTGTTTTCAGATTCCATAGCATCTAGCAAAGAAAACCAGGAGCTCTACCCACAGTCAATTGAATATCAAAATCCGTTAAACATGTTAGCATGCCTGAACTAACAAGTACTGTAAAGGTACAAAGATAAACATTCAAAGCATATTTTTGTAAAAGTTGAACCACACCAAGAGATACTGAAATCTAGCAGTATTTTATCTTGCATTCAAATTTTAATTAGCACGTTTTTATTTCTAAGACATACTGATGAACAGAATCCAGCTAAATACAAGATCCACTGGTGTTAGTTACATGGTGTTTATGTCCGTTCCTCAACCAAATCGTGAATGTCGTGAGATGCTGTATTGATCTCACAAGAGGGCGCTCAAACCCTGTGAAAAAAAATCTGGTTGACGACTCAAAAGTTAAGATTCTACATTTTCTGAATTTTTCTTTTTTTTTTTTTATTTTTTTGGTGGTGGTTGTGAAATGATACTAGTGCAAAACTAGAACTGATTAAGAAGTAGAATTTAATTTTTGAGAGCAAGGAAGAAAATCCCGTTGGGAAAGCAGTTAAAATCTACATGCTTGCTCATTCCTTCAAAGAGGCATAGCCTTGAGGCATGGTTCACTAATAAAACCATGCAGGCTGTTCTCCAATTAGAATTACTCGCCTGTAGATCTCTGTTAATTCTTAAAGTTTCTACAAACTTACTGTTCTGTTGTTGTTGAGATTCTTGTCAAGTCTGTTGTTTGATTTAATTGGCATTGCACATCAGTTTCCGTTCCTCTGGTGCAGAGACCAAGAAAGAAATAGGCTACACTACAACTAATGTTTTTGTATTTCCCTCTATGAGTTGCATTAGGTAATGGTACTAATGACTCTTCGCTATTGGGGTCCTCAGATTTGTTCCAAAACCTTTCCCACAGACACTCAGTTTGAGGCAGACGTTGAAAATTGTTTCATGGAAAGAAAAATTCCAGTAAGCTCCACTCTAGCGATGCCAGTGCTCCTGATGCAGTGTCTTTAAGTTATCCCTGTGTCACATTCCAGTATTTCATCCTCCAGCAATTCATATCCTGTTCAACTGATTATTCTTAACTGTCTGCATGAAGATAACCATAACTCCACACAGATGGTTGCCTGGAAGCAGCTGAATATCAGTTACAGCTTGTATATAGATTCCTGCTGTAAACTGTATGCAGGTAGCTGTTGCTACACCAGTTATTGATCATTTTGGAGGCTCTTACATGAGAGGAAGTGGGAGTTGCTGCCATGAAGCTCCTCTTAGCATACTTGTATTCAAAACTAATCTCACTTGTTACAGAGCAAGATGCCTTGTTGGTTGCTAGCATCTGGAAGTGTTCAATTTTGTTAAAATGAACAGAGTAGTTGGTATTAGCAAGTGAATCTCCTCATTCTGATAGAATAATAGGAAAATTTGCATGACGCTTGAGAAGACGCTTCTCTTGTATGTACAATAGCAGCCTGTAACAGGGAGGAAATTTTAACTGTTCTGGGGTCATCATTAAAAGGACATTAATTAAGCAGATTACTGATTAGGCACATAGCATTAGTGTATTTGTGTCTGTCTGAGATGGAGTTAATTTTCCGCATAGCAGCCCTCACAGTGCTGTGCTTTGTATTGGCAGGTAGGAGGACGTTGATAACACACCAGTGTTTTGGCCGCTACTGAGCAGTGCTCGCACAGCATCTACGTTGTGTCTCCAACATTCCCCCCCTTCCTCCGCCCCCCACCCCCATCAGTAGGCTGGAGGTGGACAAGATCTTGGGAGGGGACACGGCCAGGACAGGTGACCCAAAGTGACCAAAAGGATATTCCATAGCATATGATGTCTGCTCAGCCATAAAAGCTAAGAGCCGGGAGAGGAGGCATTCGTTATTTATGATGTTTGTCTTCCACAGGCATTGCTACAGGTACTGAAGCCCTGCTTCCCAGGAAGCGGCTGGACATCGCCTGCTGATGGAAAGCTGAGAATAAATCTTTTGGTTTTCCTTTGCTTCTGTGCGCAGCGTTTTGCTTTATTAAACTGCCTTTATCTTGACCCATGAGTTTTTTTCCATTTTATTTTTCTCCTCTCCCTGTCCTGCGGAGGAGGGGTGTGATAGAGTAGTGTGGTGGACACCTGGCATCCAGCCAAGGTCAACCTACTGCAATTAGTATATATTCTACCACTACAATTTTTTTCTTATTGAAAAAACACTTTCCCAAAATGTCTCATGGAACCATCTTCTTCACAATCTGGAAGTCTTAAACTGCTGTTAGCGTACAACAGAACTGGCGGTCAGATTCAGAACCTCACCTTTTTTAATAACTTTATAAAACTTTCTAGATCTGACTTTTGGCGTCGTGTCACATTTTACTGTTGTTTTTGACTCTTCTTTCATTCGCTATTTGGTGCCATAAGTTTGGTTCGTACAGTAATGGTATTCAGTAATGGTCTTTAGGAAATGGGAAACTAAAATTTTGATCATCTTATCTGTCTCCTTATTTTGGTTCACTTGAATGCTTTAAAAGTTTTTTTTAAAGAGATTGTTTCTCTTTACTGTTTTAATTTGGTACTAGGAGAAAAAACTGAACGCAAATTACTAACCTGTTTATTGTTTTAAAAAGAAGATTGAGCCCTCTGATTTTGCTATATCTTTTCACTTACATTTTATTTATATTTTTATTTCTTTCTTTACAATTGTTGTTGCAGAAATTTCACTAATTGCTTCTATCTCATTTTTTATCAGTGATAATTTTCTTGGGGTACCTCGTAAGGAATCTTTATGAACAAGATTCTTGTGTTTAGCATTCACTCGTGAAAGATAACTCCTACCTGAAAAGAGCAGGTTATTAGTTGGAACGGGCAGTGTTGTTACAGATTAACATCCTGAGATCGCTAATTCATACTGAATTAGCTCAATTCATATGGCTGATATGAATAACCAAATTCATATCACTGATGACAGTAACAGGTAAAATATATGTTCATGTTTTAAAAAGAAATAAAAAAAATTAGATGTAAAGCTCACCAAGAAAATAAAGCATCCTCCAGAATACCAAATGAAAATACTTATGTGGGAGTATATTTGCCACACAAATAGGTGATCGGTGAGTCTGAATCTTTTGTTCTGCAGCAATCGGTAGAGTGCTCTTGCTGTGTGTATTAAAAGCTCTCTCTGTATGCACTGGAGAAGCGGGGAAACAGCGCACAATAACCAAATTACATCGCTTACTCTGTCCTGAAAGTGAATTAAGCCGATTTGGTGCGTTAAAAACATAATTAATAATAATTTTTAATGGATTATATTTTGCAAAATTTAAAACCAGGACTTGATTGAAAATTTGGAAGAGAAGTCTAAAGACTGTATTCCAAGTGAGCTTCTCTCGGATTCTCTTCCTGACTTTAATATGAAGCCATTCAGGCCTATTTAGGGATGAGTCTTTTAAATTTTGAATTGTCTGTTTGGCAATTTGATGAACTTCATGGATATGCAGGTGGGCTAGGGGACACCGTCATAAGTTTTGTGCGGCTGGTCTCTCACTGACTCCTGCAGGATATATTGAAAGAATTTGCAATGACTGATAGCTTCACGATGGGATGATAAGTTGCCTTAGCTGTTCAAGTATTTACGCACAAAATGTGTGAATTCATGTAGTTGCTGATAATGTGCAACATAGTAAACAAAGTGTTACTGCTTAAGTCATTTATACTCTGAAAATCACATTTGATATTCCAATTCTAAAAGAAGTCATTATGATGCTTATGGTTCTTATGTTGGTGCTGGAACTGACTCATGAAATAGTTGCCAAGCAAATATTAATTGTTTCTAGTGAACTTTAATAGTTAACATGAGAAATATGCAGTTTGAAACGTATGCATCTACAGCCATAAAAACCCACTCTCTTACATAGCTTTTGAATAATGACTTTGGAACTGATTTCCATTCAATCTTTTAATATTAAAATTTTTCTTGCAGCATAAAGTGACTGGTTTTCAGTAAACATTGTTGTCTTTTAAAAATCTGTTGTGTTTTACTTTTGGCATATAATTGCTGTGCCCCATGTGTTTATACTTGAAAATAGCTTAACTAACTCTAATTCTTATTATTTCAGCCTGGAGTTCTAGGATACTTTGAGTTCAATGCTTCACCTCAACCGCCTGGTTATTTAACTTTCTTCACGTCAGCATTACATTCATTAAAGAAAGGTAAAAGCGTCCTTTTCATAATTGAAGGCATCTGTGAATGAGTTACGTGTATGGGCTTCAGTAGTATTTTGCAATATTAATCCCTTCTGAGTGTTTCTTGATGTTGATCTAGTTATGAGACTGTCTTTTATTAAAGTGCGAGGATTGCTTACGTAAAAGGCTTAATATGTGATCGGCCATCATGGAATAAAGTATACGACAGGTTGCTATTCGTGGATACGTTAAGAAAACCTAAATGTGTAGTTGCAACCCATAGAGAGCCATAATCAGACTAGCACTTACTTAAGTTGAATCTGAGAGTATTTGTCTTGCGCGACATTTGAAATGTCAGGTTCAGAGGCATTAGGATGAGCTTGACTTTGTCAGTACTTGGTAACTGAATTCAACAAAGTGCTCTCCTGGATGGAGTTACAGAGCTAGTACCAGGTAGCGTGATGAGAAGGGCTTTCTCCCCCTGTTGTTTTGCATTAATAATCTAAAATACAAAAACTCTTGCATTTAAATGTACAAACTTTGTATGTAATTAATACCTTTGGGGGGGTGTGTGATAAATTCTGGATAGATCTTTCTTAAAGGTGACATTAGCACATTTTATAGATATTTCTTCCTGTCAGCAAATGAAAGGAATTGATCCCATTATTCTGATTTTTACTGTGCCGGTGACTTGGTATGTGATGTAGAGCCTGTTCTCCTATATTTTCTTCTGTAATATCCCCATTTATATGTTGGGATAGTTCTTTGCAACATAAAGATGAGAAGCATTCTACTTATAAAAATAGAAATACTGTAATACGTATCTAAATAATATGTATTTACTGTAAATGTACATCATCTAAACAGTCAATGTTCATACCTTTTCCTCATATGTATACCTCATCTTGGCTTTTGAGATGCCATAACATATAGCAAGGTGCATCTATGATACCAGATTTTGTCTGTAATAAGCAAATCAAGAAACCGGACAATTCACATTGACGTTCTCTATATCTTAAGTGAAGTAGAGGAATACGTTTCTTCTTGTTGCGTGCTCGTCGTCTTTCTCCGACCTCACTTAATCACCAATATTGGCAGTTGCTGTTCAGTGAGAGTTCTGTGCCTTTTCTATGGCTTTCAGGAGAGAAGTTCGGGGTGTGTAATTGTATTTAAAACTGAAAATTCGCCCTTTCAGATTATCTTGGAACAATACGTTTCGGAGTGATCACGGATAAACGTGTTGCAGAGGAGATCTCATTGGTGCGTTCAGGCAGCGTGTATTTGCACAGACATGTCAACACATCTCTTGTGAGTATTGTATTTATGTTGTAGTGACTCTGAGACAGTACATGGAGATTGAAGCTCTGTCGTAGTAGACCATGAATAAGTATTTCATAGAGCTTTAGGATACAGGATGCTTAAGAACGATGTTTTTGTACAGTAATACACATTTTCATGCTACCAGTCAGCAGCTATTCTAAATGGGAGCTAAGACCCAAGTTGATTGTCTGTATCAAAACAAAAACCAAAAACCCCAAGCACCTCAGAAATGACTACACGAAGACTTTTTCCTAAAGTTTCTACATCTTTCACTGGGTCAGAATTAGAAGGCTGCTTGAATGAGGATACGGACAAAGAGATTTTGTGGAGAGAAATAGTAGGAATAGTTAAAAGTTGCATTTCGGTTTAAAGGTATGACATTACACTGATTAGAAAAATCATGCAAATGGATTTCATTGAAAATTTATAGTAACTCTTAATCCACGTGCCTCATTTTTGGAAGACTAAGACTGAAAATAGTAACTTCCACATTTGCTGTTTGGCATAGACACCTTATCTATCCACACTGCTATGGTGAGTGTGAAGATAAGTATTGTAACATTTATTTTATTCATTTGAGACTAGGAAAAACACGGATTTTTTTTCAAATTAAATTACTGGTAAATACATAAAGTACTTTTATCTGTGCAAATGATTTAAGATAAACTTGCTTTATTTTATTAAAATGATCCTAGAAGCTGTGAGCGCTTTTTATTACGCATTCCTTTTCCCTGCATTCAGTAATAAGAAATACCAGTTTTAAATGCAGTCTTGATGTTGGGGTCTTAAAAGACAAATTTAAAATGAGTTAATACGGTGAATGAGTAGTGGGGAAAAAAGTTTTCTGATTTACCATATATCAAGATTGTGATGATACCAATGGAGAGACTGAGCTCTTAATAAAAAAAGTTTATACTAGTGAGAAAAGTAAAGATTATAAAGACAGGGTAAAAGAAAGACAAGCTTCCCTGGTAGAACACTTTTTGACTGAGAGATAGTGTGTGTTCCTGTGATCTCATGAGCATTTGGAAAGTTTCCCAAAGGGAAAGGGTATGTGAAATGCTGAAGCTCCCTGAACAGTGTCATTAAATTTAGAAAGAGAGTTTTAGGCATTACAGTAACACAGCATGCCATATCTGAGAACTGCATTCATTACTCAACCAAGTGAGGACAAATAACTGTTCTCTCCCCCTTCAAGATTTATCCCAATGACATCATGAACTATACTGCTGAGAACATTTGCAAGTGGGCTCTAGAAAATCGAGAGATGCTCATACGCTGGCTGAGACCACATGGTGGAAAAAGCCTTCTTCTAAACAACGAGCTGAAGAAAGGACCAGCACTTCTCATATTTATACCTTACAATCCCTTAGCAGAAATTCATCCTCTTTTAGATGAAGTAAGTGAAATAATTTTTTTTTTTTTTTAACTTCAAAAATACTAGAACTGGAGAACTCTATAGTCAGGGTTCTGAGCTTAATTGTGACAGATAATTTCACTGTTGCAAGTATTCGGTTTTGTTTAAAAACACATTTTCTCAAGCCATGTTATCACAACTCTCTTAAGCCATTTTGCATTTCACACAAAATGCCTTTGTCACGCCGTTTAGAACAAGCACCTAACTCTTGTATTTGACTTTCTTTTTGTGGCGAGTTCTGCACGAGAGATGCAGATCTTTGTTCCTCTCTTCCAGCTGACATAGCTCAAATGAAAGAGCAAGAACGTGTTGAGTATTGCAGGACTTGTGTTTTATCCACCCCGTACTGTTTCTCCTCTCCTTCTGTCTTCGCAGAGGTGGTTACATAAGGGAGAATGGACCTTTTATTAACCCAGTGTTATTAGAAATACAGTCCTAGTGAAAAACTACTCATAAGTAATATGATTTTTATATCTTGCATGTTTCTTAGTCGCCTTCCCATTTTCTCCTCCTCTGCCATTATTTCCATTTCTGAACTACCTAGAACAGGAGTTTGTGTAGCTGTGCAGTAAATTGGATAGGGAAATGAAACTAACGTGGCTGAAAAATATTTTTTTTTTTTTCCCCCCTGGGCTATTTTTCAGCTGGAACCCATTGTCCCATTTGGTATATCACACAGCCGCACATCACAATGGTGATAGTATAGCGCTAAGGACGGTGTGGAACAAGAAACAAGCACCTGTGGAAGACAAAAAGCAGGGCTAGGTTTTGGTGGCAATGCTGACTTACAGACACGGTACCTATGTCCTGGAATGTGTGGAATGCCTTCCACAAGGCAGCCTAATTAATATTGCAGTGTCTGAAGCAATGAGGAGAAAAAAGAAAATAACTTAAGATACAATATTTAGCCAAACTAGAAATAGCACAACGAAAGCTAGACTGGTACGAGATAGGATTGGGGAAATCTTTGCGGAAAGACTGAAAAAGAACTGCAATTATTCATGCATTAATCTATCCTACTTTTGGCACATTTGATTCAGCGATGCTTGTCACAGATTAAACGTTGTAGTAACAGGTACCACTTCTTCAGATCAAATAGTGCAACATAAGATGTTCCGTTTTGGATTTCATTCTACTAAATAACAATATTTCTCTGTATCAAAATGTGAGGAGATTCAAAGCGTTCCATTTGATCTTGTGTAGCTTCACTTTGATAGAGAGATATTATGCAACTTGCTTACCATCGGAAGAGATGTTTACTGCAGTCCTCCTGTGGATTTCATCAAGCGATGAAACAACTTGACCATAAGGCAGCAGAGAACAAGGCCGTCAAGTTGCATGTTGAAAATTTTTTTTCTTACCGCAAACATGGTTTTTTGTTCATAATTTCTTCTTGTGTTTATGTAGTCAGAATCTTCAGGCTAGATTATAGTATGAGGGGTCAGTTTTCTTTTAGGTATTTAATTGAGCATTTTCAGGTGAAAACATCTAACCATGAATTCTTACAGACTGTAACAAGCTGTTGCTATAGACCACGTCTTAATACCGATGATCCCGTGACACGGCACCCATCCTAGATACGATGCTTCAACATCCCTTTGATAACAACAGTGATTCCTATCACAGTGTTCTTGTGTAAGCGATGTGTTCTTGTGTAAGCAAAATACAGCAGTTCTGTATTTTGGTCGTATTTAATGTGATAGATGAGCATGAAGGGAAACTTCCTCTTTCTTTTTTTTTTTTTTTTTGGCATGTTCTTTTATTTATTTCCTAGAAAGGGAATTCCTTCTACGGTCCATACACAAGCCTTTTTTTTTTTGCTGCTTCTTTCCCGTTGGCTATGAAAAACAAAATGGTGATGCAGCACAGGAATGTTTGCACTGAGAGGCAGGCTTTTTTCTTTTTTTCTTCTCCCAGTAAGTCACATGTTACTACATGCAAAGTACACCTGTGGTATTATAACTATATGTCCGTGGCTGGGAGAATACTAGCATTGCTTCGATACTGTTAGCGATTGTTACAAGATTTGTGCACCACCTACACCAGGAAAAATCTTCATTCTCTTTTCATATGGGAATGCTTTTATTTTCTCCTCTTACTGGAAGATAAGGGAAATTCAGGAACCTCTACTGATTAATGCTTCACATAGTGGGATTTAACCTTAAAATGTAGCGTTACTGCACTGTAATAAATATGATGCAAAGAGGACCTTGAGACCAGTGTGGTGGACTGAAAAAATTTTCAAGTGGCTTTTTGTGGTTCTGTACATTTAATTCTTACATGCTAAAATATCTGAAAATTTAAGTTTGTTATCACGTTAGAGCCTCCTATAATTTTTTGTGAGAACAAAGGAGAAGAGTGGTCAACTTCCTGTTTCTGAAATTCCATCTCTAATTGCATATATTTTGTTAAACCTGCAACTGGTAACTGCGTGTGAGTGAACTATGTATGGTTAATCTTGCGCTTTTTTTTTTTTCTTCCCCTCCCTCCGCCGCCCCGCCTCAGATTACCAAAGTGGCCTTGGAATACCACAACTGTAATAAAAGCCAGCCAGCTGAGCCAGATCTTCAACACTTCAGAGACACTGGTTCACCAGCTTTTGATTCCTCTGTACCAGATGCACATATGAAATTAGCAGAAACATTTTCAATAACCAAGTACCCATGCTGTAACACAGTGGTGCTTCCACAGTGGCATTCAATATCTAGAACTCACAATGTCTGTGAGCTTTGCATTAACCAGACACTTGGTGTCAAACCAAATAAAGTCCACGTGCCACAGTGTAACTTTTTAGAGATAGAAGCAGCTTTGGACTCTTTCTACCTCCAGGAACATACCTTTTTTCAAGTTATATCAAATACCATAGAATGCAGCAATTTCTTAAGTTTCTATAGTCCCTTTAGCTATTACACTGCATGTTGCAGGACGGTAAACAGGCATTTTTTAAGTTTTGTTAGTTCTGAGAAGACCATCTTTCAGACCCCCAAAGTAGCATTTTCTTCCCATGGGAAGAAAGATAACGTGCAATATTCTCTTCCTCACATTGAGGATAGGAATTGTTTTACTCCTGACCTTCATGCTAGCGGCACTAACATTACTGGTCTGAGCTGCAGAACCAACAAAACCTTGAATCTCTATCTACTGGATTCAAATCTTTTTTGGATATATGCAGAGAGACTAGGAGCATCAAGATCTACTCATCTTAAGGAATTTGTCACCATTATTGACCTGAAAGAAGAAGTGCACTATGTCCTGGATCAAAATCAGTCACTTGTCGGATCTACCCTGGGTATGGTATCCATTGTAGAAATGCCTGAAATCAGAAAATTGTTTGCCAGTAAGCTTATGAATGGAAAACTTAATCCCATTTTGAATATGACTGGTTTTAAAGTGAGACTATAGTCAACATTGTGAATTGTAATGTATTCTATTCTAATTTATTTAATAGTTAACAAAGCGGTAGAATTGTGTTCTAGATGACATAAGAGCTAAGTTTCATATACCAAAAGTCATTTGCTTTAAAAGAAGTGAAACTCAAACGATGTGATTCTTGACTGCCTGATGCATTGAAGGAATCGGTAAAATCTAAACTAATTTCCTTGGGGAAAAAAATTTACTCTGCATCTCTCACATTTTGATAGTACAGAAGACGCTTGTATATTAACGGTGGTGTTGGGTGTTTGCTCGGCTGTTCTGTGTACTAAAATATCCCAGAATTTCCTGAGATAGTGCCCACTTAGCAGCAGAGACTAGCTTTTCCTGTTGTCCTCTGAAAGCAACTTATAAATTGTTTTAAATTTATTTTGAAAAGTATACGCGTTTTTGACGTGGTTTAGCCCCAGCCGGTAGCTAAGTGCCGCGTGCCGCTCGCTCACCCTTCCCCCGGCGGGATGGGGAGGAGAACGGAAAAACAACGGCAAAGCCTCGAGGGTTGGGATAAGGGCAGTTTACTGGGACAGCAAGGGAGAGGGAAAACAATCAACAGTACTGACAGGACCAGGACAGTTTTCAAGGTAGAGCTCTGAAGTGATTTTGGCTGAATCTGTTAACGCTCTTGCTTCCTGCCTGAATTGGAGGAGGAGAAAGCCAAATGAAGCCAAAAAACCCAACCAACCCGATGATCGCAGTTCTCATTTATTTGCAAGTTTCTGAGTAAGATGCAACATGCCTAACCACATTGATTTACCTATCATGATGATGTGCAAAACTGAGTCCACCTTCAGAAAATGCAGAGGTTTTTTTTGATGTTAGCAGTGTAAGTAAACACGGAAGCAAATTCAGGTGAACATAGTATAACAATAAATTGCTCAAGAAGGTACATCAATGTAATTCTTACGGCGTTAATTACGTTTCGGTTTTGCATAAATCTGTAAGTACAAAAGCATGCATGATATAGAACAAATAGCCATGTTCTTACTAAGGATCCTATCCAGCGCTGTATCCTGTCTCCATCCCAAACCCCCAGAAAAACACTCTGGAAAACAAATGAAAAGCCCAGTGACCATTAAAGGATGCTTAGGAAAAATTAAGATCAGAGTGAGGAGATAGAAATTCCCTTCCCCTTTCTGCTCCCAGTACTTTCCGTCTCAAATTTTTTTCGGGTTGCAGGATTTCCTGAGCACGATGAGGGTTTGTCTGCCGAGTAACTTTCGGTATATTTCTATTCCAAGGCATTTGAACTTGTGGAGAATTTTTGCTTCTACATATTTTGCCAAGGAGTCACTGTGATATATGTTTGGGTTTTGTGGGTTCTTAAAAAATTTTGTTTTACTTCCTTAAGCCTCCTAACTTTTGATATTTTAAAATAATGAAACTGATTTGTGTTTAATACCGGTAACAGATTTCAGTTTTTATAGACGGTTTATAAAAATTCAGGAGTATATCTTTTAATTAGCCCCCTCCTTTCAGCTATTACTCAATCATGCATAGGTATCTAAATCTGGAAAGAAGAAAAACCATTTTGTTGTGGTGCGAGAATTTAATGACATGCTGAATAGTAAATATAAAATTAAATGTACTGCTGTTTGCATTTAAGGGATAAACCTCGCAATCTTGTGTTTTGTATGTTTGTACAAAAGTGCCAGTTTTACTTGGGCCTGTTTTTTGTACTGGAAATAGCAGTACGAGATGTTTCTATTTGATCAAATAATTATTTTTAATGTGTTTGATATATCTTTTGATTATTGAATACTCTTACTTTATAATGCATAGAATAATATTTCTCTGTCCAAATTGAAGGATACAGTTGATATCTTGCAGCAATTTAGAGAATGGGGTGTAGCTGAAGGTAGTCGAGGACTTTGGAGTTTGTTTTAAATTTTTACCGCTGGCCAGCTACTTGTTAAATTTCTTAAAATTAAGGAGAAAGTTGAGTCAAGAGGAAGGCGGTCACTGGTAACCAAAAGGTGGCCGGTCATATTGGGATGGGAATAGCGTGGTCTTTAAAGGTCTAAAGCAGAAGGAGAATTACAGGGAAAGTAACTAAAAATGAAAGAATAAATGCAAATAAATGTGGAATTAAGTGGAGCCTTCAAGATAAGGGCCGACTAGTTGGATGCTATGTAGAAAGTGAAAAATAGTGAGAGGAAACTATTCATGACTTAGCAGGTGTGTGGTTAGATTAGGAGGGAAGAGAATTATTGTTATGGTACATTGAATAGGAGTAGAAGCAAGATTAGAGAGTAGTGTGGCAAGTGAAAAGAAGACTGCAATGAGCAAAACAAAAACACAGTGAAATTTTATCTTGTTTTCACATGAGTGGTAGTTACTTAAGAGTTCATGCCAAAATGTCAAAAATTAATTACATGAAACCAGGTTTGAATTTGTATTTTCTCTGTAAGTTATCCAGAATTCCAAAGTAAAAACTGCCAAAATCACATATTTGTGAATAAGTGAAATAACTTTGTTATGTATCAATTTCATTTCAGAGAACTTCATAAAAAATTTCAGTATTCTTTACAGTCCCTTGAAAAGGCATCTTGTTGATGACCCTTCAGTCCATTTTGATGAACAGCATGTAATCACTGAAGTGACTACTAATACCTTTCACGATACCGTGTTTATGAGTGAAAAGGTACGTTACTGAAAAAGTTTCTTGCAAATCATTGCTCAGACTTTTGAGGAGGGTGTCTCATTCCTGGTGATGCGCTTTGCTTATTTGTAACATAAAATATGTTATTTTGTAACGATTCAAATTTTTTTTTTTTTTAAAGACAATTCGGAATAGTATGATCTTAAGTAAATCTGTAAAAGATCTTCTTCTGGTGTTAAAAGAATCAAAAAGTCAGTGCACCTGATTCCCTGACAGGTTCGTTGGGTTTTTGGGGGTTGGTTTTTTGGCTTTTTTGTGAGGTGGAGGAGGTGAGGTTTTTTTCCTGTGTTCAAAATACAGATTTTTTTTTTTTTTTTTTTAAAGTGTCCATGACTTAATTTTTTCCTTTTCCTTTCTTCCACTGTAGCAGGGCCACAAACCTTAATACATGGGGTTTGAGGTAACATTGAAGAATACTCTAATTTCTGTGTTTCATACCTCAAAGGAAATAAATATACCAAAACTTTTTTTCTCTATATATTTCATTTTTTAAAAACTTATTTTCAAAAAGGTTAAAAATTATTGCGAAGTAGGTGTGATGAGAGGAAAAAAAAAAAAAAGAAAAAGAACATTTTAAACATAAGGGATTATTTGAAAACACACGGCAACCCCGCCCCCCCCCCCCAAACTCTCGCAGGTAAAAGCTTTCTAATGGCATGCCATGAAATTGCTTTACATAAGATGTCATCCTGAACAGTAGTTAAATTACTTTGATTTCTTAAAGATGCGATAGTAGAGATTAATATCCGTTGTCTTGGAGATCTGCAGTGAATGTATGCATCTCTAGTACTTGGTTCCCAGCAGCCCTAACTCCTGCTTTGCCTAGTTAAAGGTGACATAATTTCCTCCCCACCCCCCATGAAGTACAGAGTTACCGTTAGATGCACAGGAATTTAAGATTGCAAAAGAATCTTGGGAAGTGTAGTAAAGTTTGGTGCATTTTCACTTAAAGGGAATGATCCTAATCTAAATAATCTTGTTAATGTTGTCTTTCTCTTTATGGAAAGAGAGTTCCTCGAGAGTTTTTGTGTGTTAACTGAGTACACAAGAGGGCATCAGTAAATAGATTATAATAAAGTTTACTAACATTAGTACATAGTTTCCTTTCACATTTAGGTGTTCCAAGTTTTCGATGTTGTGAAGACTAGTCCTCCTTAACTGCAGATTAACTGCAATAGATAATCAAACTCTTCTCCATTTCATTTTCCAGAATGTCTTGCTGCTCTATTATGCACAGTGGTGTGGATTCTGTGCCTCTCTCAATCACGTCTTTATTCAACTTGCTCGGCTTTTGCCTCCGGATAATTTCACTGTGGCAAGGTAAAAAAGATGCTAATTTCATCTCTTTAGAATAATGTAAGTTCATTGAGGCCATCAGCCTAGAAAATAATTACTTTTTTCCTCTCTACAATCTTGTTACAGTAGATGTGAATGTCATCAGCTTCATTTTTCTTGGAATGTATTACTTTGTTTTCCTCTTCATAATCTTGGTGGTTTTCAGTCTCACTGCGGTGGTTATGCAGTTTAATTAAAATGAATTTTGTAACAGTGCAATTAACCGTGAAGCTTCCTAATTTCAGGAAGTGAATCAATAGAACAGCAGCAGAAAGTAATATTTTATCCTCTCTGATAATTTGTAGCAAATAATTATATCCTGTAGTACTGTATTTGAGAAATTGTTTGAGATAGGCAAAATACATATTGTTGTGGGTTAATGGGTTAACCCTGGTGGGCAGCTGAGCATCACACAGCCGCTCACTGACTTCACCCCTCCATCCCCGGTGGGATGGGGGAAGAAGAAAGGAAGAATCAAACTTGGATGTCAAGATAAGACAAAACACAATTGTTTAATAATTGAAGGATAAGCGGAAGGAGAGAGAAGAAAGCAAAACGAGCGATGCAAAGGCAATCGCTCGCCACCTCCTGTAGGTAGACCGATGCCCAGATGGTTCCCAAGTAAAAGAGGGCTAATCCCCCTAAAGCCCCCTCTTTTCTCTTTATTGCTAAGCATAATGTTATACGGTATGGAATAGCTCTTTGGTTTAGTTCAGGTCATCTGCCTGGTTGTGTCCCATCCCCCCGCCCCCAGTGCATCCGCTCTGTCGGCAGAGTGAGAAGCAGAGGGGGCCTTGATACTGTGGAAGTGTTGTTCAGCAATAACCAAAGCATTCCTGTGTTATCAATACTATTTTCATCACAAATCTAAAACACAGCACCATACAAGTTACTATGAAGAAAATAAATTCTATCCCAGCCAAAATCAGTTTATAGACATACATAAATTTTTATATGTATCTCCATGTGTATAATATATATTTATAGGTATATTAAAATATAATTTTATATATAGATAAAATACATTATTTTGTTTGGCGTTTCCAGGGTTTTTAATGTTTCAGTGCAACCTAAACATTCTCGTTTGTGTATTTGAGAATACGTCAATACTTAGAACATCTGCATTCTTGTTTCATTCTGACTGATCTTATGCGAGCAGGCAGCATGAGATGTACTGTAAAAAATTCAGTTAAAAATCTGGAGTTATCACCTGTTTATAATTGTGGCTTTACTCCCACAGGCGTAATGCTGCTCTTAAACCTTAATTGATAAGAATTTTATTTGTAATCGAAGAAAACCTAAAAACACAGAGAAAAACGTAACAAGCAATTGAACAAGCGTTTCATTCACAAAATCTTGTGTTCCTTCCTACGTAGAGCTTTAGAAAAAATTGTGCCTTTCAGAACATGCTTGTCCTTCAAAGAAGAAAAGTAATTTACTCGTAAAACTACTCGAGGGGACAATATTCATAGAGGTCGAGTTGAGGAGCAAATTAATGAATAGAAAAGACTTCAGTCTTGCGTTGAAACTGCTGGGAAGGTCTGTTTCAGAGAAGGAGGGTGTGTACACAATGAAGATGTGTACGTAATGAGCGACTGTGCAATTTAATTGCTGAGCGAGAGCAGCTGGAGTACTGTACGTGTTTTTCCAGGAAAAAACATAAAACCAGACACCCCACAGATGTTGGTTAAACCGAGATTCATCATCTCGACTATTGGTAATTAATTCTGCCGACTCATATGCACAACGTATTTTGTGACGTAACACGTTTGGACTTACTTTCACAGATACCCGCGTTTCCTTCTTCCCAATCCCCAAAATGGCACTTTACGAGACAGTAGAGGTTGTTCATCTGCCAGTTCTCTTGATCAGTGTGTCTTTTCTTAACAGAATTGATATCACTCAAAATGACCTTCCATGGGAATTTATGACAGACCGTCTCCCAACCATTTTATTTTTTCCTCATCAGAGGTAATGTAATTCTTTTCCCTGTGGGTTTTTAACTTTCATTTTATTAAGTTGTAATAATTACCCGGTTACAGTTCTAGTAGAGAAAAAAGCCAAACAGTAATTAATTTCCATATATGCATTTTTACTTGATACATACTCTAATTTAGAAAAAACATCAACAACCAAACAACAACCAAAACACACCTGACAGACATGCATAGCTGACGGTCTGCAGATAATGAATGTTCTCTATAAATGTAATTATTTAATTGTTTGTAAATCTTTATTTATGAACAGCAACATTACTAACCTTATTCAGTTGATTTTCCTTATTTGGTTGTATTCAAAATTATTATTTTGGCATGTCCCAAATAAATTCATGAGTGACTACGGGAGGGGGAAGAGGGGGAGAAATGATGGAGATGGTGGTGCAACACAGATGTAGTGCAACTTGTATCTAATTGCTTCTAATTGGATAAACTAAGAGCGATCTCAAAGAATATCGTAATGGATTCTTGCAGTAAAATGCAAGGATTTGCTTGCTATATTTTTAATGAAGAAAAACAAAAAATAAGCACAGATGAAGAGTAAATAATCCAGCCCAAGCTTAGTCTCGTTTATGAGAACAAAAACTAACAATCCTGACGTTACAAAGGGAGAGGAGATAGATTGTTACATGTTTTTAAACTAAAAAATTTGTCTTAAAAAAATGATTAAAAACATCTGAGAACTAAAGGAGGGCTTATGCGTCCTCTGGAAATATTACAGTGTTCCTAACCTGCGAATTTTTACTTCTCCCTCGCTCCTGTGTGGTAGAATGAAAGTAACGTAATCAGACCGACTCTGGCGTGTTCATTGCTCAAACCGAAATTCTTTCAGGTCGCGTTTCTCACGTTGTTACGACGTTTGGCTTTGGGGGGGATGTACGTCTGTCTAGCTGCACCTGTATTTTGGATATCGGATTCTCTGGCGATCCGCATAAACCACGGACGTGTTCCATCGGCTAAGAACTAGTTTAACAGCGGCAGAGAAAAGTGACTTGAAATACTTTTGGCCTTTATAAGGTTGCTAAAGGAGATGCTAATACCTAAAGCAAAATCTGGGATTTTATACAGTATAGGAATGGCAGTATATATATAGAGAGAGAGAGGTCATAGCTTGTTCTGATTTCATAAAAATAAGGGTTACATTTTCTTCTGTTCTATCCTTCATTTGTATGTCCTCTGTGTGCCCTTTTATATTGAAAGAAGTTTCACATTAAAAAAAATTTCAATGTATAAAATGTACGTTAAATAAGAGGCATTTTCATTCTTGATAAAATCAGAATATAGAATTATTTTGTTTTTCCTGCTTTTGTGACATCATAAGTCTTGTTTGGTGACATCAGTGTGTTGCCGTGAAAGAATGTGAAACAACCCCCCCCACCCCCCCCCAAACAACTGTTACGAATGTTATAATCAAGTTGAAAGAGAATATGGGATGGAGTGAAAAAAGGTAGTTGAAGAAGCATAAGTATGAAACGGTAAGAAAATGTACTTAAATTGAAAACATTCTCAAAATTGTTTGGAAATTGCGTAACAGTTATTGGGAGACTGTCGTGTTGCATGGCTAGAAAAACTGGAAAACCTATTGTAAATACTTGGAGGGTTTTATTGAGCTGTTCTACTGCAGTGTTTCTTAAACATAAGATTTTTTTAAATTTTTTTTTTTCAAATTATGAAGATTTCAAATGGTGCGATACAGTCTCCAAGTGAAAGCCACGCTCAAAAGTAAAGTTATTTCATGTAAGAGCTTCTTGTGTAAACTAACACTGTGGTTATTGAAATAGCTTTTTTTTTTTCTTTCTTAAAGCAATACTTACTAGTTTGTTATTTCACTTGGGCATAAACACATTTTTTTCCAAGGCAAAAAAACCATTTTGTTGCAATAGCGCAGATGCTTTAATTGTCATTAGTGTCCTTAATGCTATCGACTAATTTTTTTTAGCACTAATTTAAAAAAAAAAAATTACAAAGCACAGCTTTTGCAGATGCTATAGAATTGTATCATGGGAATTTGTGTGTGTTGCCAAAATGGTTTGGTTTTCATTCTGACTTGGTAACAAGTGCTGGATTTCTCACAGGAGAAAAGTAGCAGCGGAGTTGTTGGCATTGTTTCCTTAAAACAGAACACAAGTGAAGCCTCAGTAGCAGTTTAACACCTACAGAGGAAAATATCCAAAGGAGATGTACCAGTAAAACATGGTGCGCGTGCTGTTGAAGCGAAACTATATACATTGAGAAAGAGCCAAGAAATGAGCGTAGGACAGGGAAGTACAGTTTCAGGGAGACACCTAGGATTGGGACGATGAAAGAAAGCGGAGTTGGAGGAAGGGAACTGATTCACGAATGGGTGAACAAAAAAAAAAGGCAAGACAAAGGAGAGTGGGATAGAGAAAGGCACAAAGAATGGGTCAAGAAAAAAAGTAACTCTAAAGTTAGGGACGTAAAAGGGCAGGAGAGTACATTTAGGACTGGGAAGGGACCTGGAATGGCATACACGGGTCCTGACTCCTACTCTTACTCTGCAGCAGGCAGAAATTCTGGAATCCAGCATCAAACCTGTGTGTCACTTCTGCTTTGTACCAGTACACACGGCACAAGTGCATTCGGCCTCTCGTGGGCTGAGGAACAAGACTCAAACGCTAGATGCAAGAGAGCCACAGGCTTTTGAAAGTGCTCCATTTATTGTTTCAGATATGGTTTGGGTGTTACATGTATGCCCTATGCATTAGACTTGATACACATTGAGTTTTCTTTTTCTTTTTAAAAAAAGATTAATACTCAATCTTACACAACTACTATTTCTATAGAAAGGAAATGAAAACAAGCGCAATAATATATACCTGCCTCTCTGCGGCGTAAAATAAAAATGTTGATTCCCACCCTTCTCCCTCAGGAACTCTATCGCAATTCAGGCTATTGGTACTGTGCAGCGTTACCTACCAGAAATCTTTAAACCTGCACCTTAAGGTTTGCAATTCTAAATTCATGTTATAACTGACTACAGAAATAGTTTTATTTATATCAGTTCTGAGTCACCTCAACTTCCAATTCATCATCTCCCTGACTTGGTGACATAAGCCTTGCAAATTGGCTTCAGATCAGGCTCCCTCTGCCACATTACTCCAGCTCGGGTCCGGTCCTTCTCCGTTCCCTAGGTTAGTTGAGCAGGGACTCAGCTAGAGTAGTTCCAAGGTGTGTACCTGTCTACAGCAGAGCAGTGTTACTTTCATCTGCTGCTTAGCAAAAGCTGCAGTCTTCAGTGCCAAAAGCTCAGTCCAGTTACCTGTCAAGTTTTGCAAATTCCACTTGATGTCAGTTTTGCACATTTTCCAGCATTCAGACAGTTTATCTCTCATTTGCACAGTCCATTAGTTCTGGCTGGCTTGCTAGAGGCAGAGGACCTGCTGGTTTAAAGATGAGTAGTCTCAATTTTAGTTGACATGAGCCACGCGTGTTTTGCGAGCTGCTGTTGACGGTTGAGACAAATATTTGTAGGTGTAGTAATATGCTCCTTGTCTTCTACTCCGTTAGGTCAGGTGGCATAAGCTGAAGATCTACTAGATCTAACCATATTAACAACTATTGGAATACTAATGTGATTAATTTTGGGGCTGGAAAAAGTTAGAAGCTGATTTCCAAATACTGTTGTGGCTACAGTTTTAAGACCGCTATTCTAGTTAATGAGCCCCAACATACAATTTGGACACAGTCAGGTGACTTACTTTCCCCTCCCGCTTTTGAACAAGGATCTCATTCGCAAAACCGTGCCTTCTAGAGGACAGAGCGATCATCATGTATAACATGATGATAAAGGTTTTTCTCCAAATATTTTACAGAATAGCTTAAGCAGGTTTTAGAGCAGTAAAACAATTTATGGTAACTGAAACTTCCTCTAATATGTACCATCCTCCTTGTGTTGTTACTACAATGTCCGGTGTTCCCTGTTTCTTTTCACAGATACTTATTTTTGCCTTGCCTATTTGATAAAAGCAGCTCTAGTCTGTCTCTGGAGTGACAGACTTGACTTAATAGTTTTAGTAAGACTTAGTAAGATTGGTTTGGTAATGTTCCAGTTGGATTCATAAAGGTACCTTACCTGTAGTCATTGTTTTCTCTCCAGTGTGTTTTACATTTTGCTGCAACTAGGTAATCCAGAAGATTTAGGTTTTTATAGTATTTGTAGTATCAGTAGCACTTCTAGAGTAGTCGTGTATTGATTTTGGATATAAAGGTGCCTCATATTGAGGCTTTCCGTGCAGCTCCTTATGCATTTGCCTCATGAGACAATTTTTGCAAATTAACTCTGTTCTCAGTCTCTTTCCACCACGTGCTGTTAATACATTGGTTTGCCTCTTGTTTTAAATAGCCTTTTAGCTTTTCTGATGCCTGCTGTGTTTTTGATCAATGAGAACGGAGGATGACATAGTAAAATATTACCGCTTTACGATAAGTAAGTCAGTTTTGCGTTAGCGTAGACTATTTTTGGCCTAAATAGTGTTGCGAATCATTAAACTTCGATGTGAGCTGATTGTCACCTGAGAAACTGCCGATGGTAATTACAAGAGTAACTTGGTTGATCACCAGAAGTCTGCAGGGGAACAAAAATCACATTGCTTACGTTTCTAGCATTAGCTTAATGTTAATGAACGGGAGCCTCATCTGGCTGAAATTCTTGAATTATTGATAAAGTAAAGTATGGTATCTGTCTTCTACCTGAAATACAGTAAGTAGTTCTGAGTAAATGAAATTAGCATCTATTTATATCCCATATCCTAATGAGTAGGATTGCACAGAAAGCATTTTTGAGGCAACTGTAACAGGTAACTGAGTAATGCCGCTGTTCCAGATGCACGGCGTAAGCAATTCAGAAACATCACGTCACGTGGCGTGTGCTGCAGAAGAGTAGCAGCGCAAAACTTTGGGGCATGAGGCGTTATATTTGATTCTGGCTTTCTTGCTTTGGAATATTTTAAGGTGAAGGGTTAGTTCCCGTCTAGTCCTCAGAGGACAGTTCAGCCTCCTATGTTTTGTGACAGAAGTATGCGTGTGGTCCAAAAAGGGCACTAATTTTAACATTTCACACAGCTGGAGGTTGTGGGTATCTTTTGGTGGTTTGTAGTCTCCAGGAAGCAATTTGGTACCTGTTGGTCTTCAAGTAGCTTGGACTCTTTTGTCTGGTTAAGAGTAACAGTTTAGGCTGTTGCAGAAGGCCGTGGTCCTGCCTCTTCATATGGTGGGGTTAGTATTCACAGCTATATAATGAGCTTCCAAAAAAAGAAAAAAAAACCCCAAACCAACCACAAAACAAAACACTGGCAAACTTGTTTGGCTTTCTTCCTTGATCACCTCAGTGGCATAAAGACAAAAGTAGTAAGAGGAACAAGTAACAAGATTTGGGGTTTTTGACAGCAAAAGGGCCTTGCTCCTGACTAAAAGTGACTGCTTACTGATTAAAAGCAAACAGTACTTTTCTGCTCCCTCAGTACCCTTCTGACATTGGAACACATTAAGCTACTTCTTCCAGGATAACATATAGAGGCTCAAAATAGTTGTTTCCCCTCAGATAGCTTTATACATCTGGACCTAACTTCTAACAATGTATGTCAAATTAGGAACACGTAAGTGCTCTCCTTCGACTTGTTAGCAAATGCATGCTCTGATCACACCTGCCTAACAGTGATGCTACCATACGTACTTCAAGCCCATAATTGGGATACTTTTTTTAAGGGTAAAATATGTTTCGTGAAATTTGACAGAGAATTTTGCTCTCAGACAAGTATCAGTCCGGTGCAGAGATGCTTATAGCACCTAGACAGGAATACAGGTAAAAGGGTTCATCAGAGGAAAATACTGCGCGCTCTGTCTTTATTACATGAGTTCAGGTTTCTCTTAGCTGCTACATTAGCTATTCTTGATTAAAAACCCCAGGATATCGAGCTGGAGGTGACCACCAGACACTTAGATAAAATTATCATGGCTTATCTTTGTGAACGTTTTATATTAACTTGTTATGTCTTTCCAGGAAGGAACAAAGCGTGAAGTTCCCTGAAGACTTTTCAGTTAACCTACCTAATCTCCTTAAGTTTATTTTACATCACTCAAGTCTTTCTTCATCAGAGCCCTGTACCAAAGAATGCCTACATGAAGAGACAGTTCTACAGCAAGGACACATCTCTCACTTGGAGAGAGAAATTCAGAAGTTAAGATCAGAAATCAGTGCCCTTCATCAGGCCCATGACCAGCTTGAAGCACAGCTTTCTGAAGCTAGGAGAGAGGAACAGAGACTACAACAGCAAAAACACACACTGGAAAAGCAGCACAAGACTCTGCAGCTCCACAGTGAGCAGTTACAGGCCACATATGACCAGAAGAATCAAGAATTACTAGAAATGGCTGAAAAGCTTCAAGAACTAGCTGATGCATCAGAAAACCTCCTTAAAGAGAATACTTTACTGAGAATCCTGGTGGCATCGAGGGAAGGAAAGCTGCAGAGCAAAGATGAAATGAAAGAATCCCTTCAGCCAGAACAACCGCTCGCTGAAGATAATGATATATCAGTTTTGACAGCTACTGCCCTGTTAGAGGAAAAAAAAATCGATAATATTGATGCTATAGAGACAGAGCACAGTAGTAGAAACAGGACAGAATAATTGCTTACACGAAGTCCCATGATGCAGTATTGGGTAGGTATTTTTGCAAATTTTATTGAAATACATTGTAAATAAAGACCTTCCCCCATGTGATCTAGAAAAAGAAAAATCAAATGGAATATTTTTGTATGCTTGAACAACTTATTAGATACCCACAGAGAAGAATGGAAAACACTTTCTGCACTTTACTATTGCACTAACTTGCAAACACCTATCCATTTAAATTAAAGATACTGATGTTTAGGGGCAGCAGTGTAAAGCACTTCTTACTAAGGACCAGGCATTTTTCACTGGCTTTCTCTTAAAACTGCTAGAAGAGAAATTAGACCTTTGATTTTTTACCTTTCCATAATTTCTGAAGTTTGCCCTTCACACTGTATTCTCTTTGCGGAGTTAAAGTAGAGACGCTTCATCTGTGTAATCGGTAAAACTTGAATGGAGAGAAAGTCATCTTGCTACAACTATGCTGTTCTGGAATGTCAGCACTTTGTATCGCTTTTGTATAGCAGTTATCTGACTGTCTTGAAACGAGGAAGAGCCACACGCGAACTGTTCTCTACTGAAAACTAAAGAAAGTCTTACCGAATTAATCTTGTTCTCCTTGATTTGTAAGGGGTCTAGAATACAGCAGTTTAAGCGTATGGGTCTGGCTCTACGTGCAAGTCTCATGAGACTAGTATCTTAACAAAAAAAAAAAAGTATGTGCCAGGGAGAGAACAACCCTCTATCAGCTGCACCCCATACCGCCCTCAAGAGACAACAGAAGGAGCTTTTTGCTACTGACAGACAGCATTAATTTTGCTTCAAATCATAGCCTTCAATAAAAAAAAAAAAAAAGGCAAATTAGCACTAAAAATGCAAGTCAACATCTTATTGTAGAAGAAAGGAACAAGACACTTTGTCTAGGCCATTATTGTCTCAAATAGAGTTACAATTCTCAAGCAAGCTTGCTAGGCCTATGTTACTTGTTATTCCATATGTACAGGTACAAGCAGCAAGTCTAATGCTTCCTATACAGCTGAAGAACTTGGACTTGGTTATTCGTAACTTATCTCAGGGAAGAGATTTACGGTAGCTTTTTTTTCCTCCTAGGCCATTAAGTGTTAAAAAATTTCAGTTGGCAAAGGAAGCTATGTACGTGCCTCAAAGCAGGTGTGCCTACCCTAAGAGTTTTAGAATAGCTAAGCTGCCATTGGTGGCTCAGCGGTGTTCCTTCTCCTCCCCTTTCTGCCCCTTCTCCCGCTCCCAAACCTTTGAGGTCCAGAACTCCCCATTTATCACTTTTTTTTTTTGCAGTTACTATAGCTGAACCATAGTACAGAACAGGAAATGGAAGGGAAGTCCTTATTTGGAAGGACTTCCCCATTGCTAGCTAAAATCTTCTACAAACTGACCAGCAATTTCACTTCCCCATATCAACATTTGTTTGCGTAGCAAGGACCAAAACTTATCTCGTAGTACTACACTTAAATCGGGAGAGTTGTCTACAAGATATGTTAACTGAATTCTACAGCTGACTGTTCCTCTGTAGACTAAAATGCCTTTTTACTGCAGGCTGTTAACATAGATCCTAATTGCTAAGTACACAAACCGGGGTTCTAGGAAATATTCCTACTAGTTGCACTTCTGCCAGTTGTAATAAGTAACCGCTTCTGCCGTTTCAGCGTGCAGACCTACAGAAAGAAAAGCCCGCTCTGCTACCATTTCAGACTCCTGGAAACCTTCTGGACCATCCCTGAGGGTTCATTATCCATCATTAGCTCCCAGGTTGGAATCCCTCAAAATGGCAGTTTCCTTGCAGTAGCCACATGGTTAGAGCACTCACTTCTGGCAGCCAAAAGCTTAACCTAGCTGCAACTGAAGGAAGTCACTTACTTCCTGTCTTGTAGCTCCTGTGTTACCTCCCTCAACATGTTACTGAAGGCTTATACTTTCTTAAAAAAAAAAAAGTATTCTGCTTCAGTCCAATAAACTGTTAAGAGTAGGAGTTCTGACTTTGTGACTGCGCACTCAAGCTAGTAGCGGAAACAAGCTTTAACCGCAGATTTGGGTGGAAGGTCTGGAATGCCATCTTCAGTTGCGGTTCAGGAGTCCCGTCATACGTTACGTACAGTTGCATCATATTATTCCTATATGCCGTGGAACACAAAGCAAAAAGCTTCTGGCAGCCTATTTACAGTTCACAGTTGTAAAGTAGTTCACATTACAGTAGTACCTCCATCAAAATAGGCTCGGCTAAACATTCAGGTAACAAAAAACACTAGCGGTCACTTAACGCCAATACATCCCCGTGTCCATTGCCAGCAACGGACATTACGGCAGGTGAGTCGGCTCTTGTCGTAGAGGAATTGGGATACGCAGTCAGTGCAAAGTGCAACTTCTCAGTGCATGCAATTGCAAACAAAGGTTATTTAATCCTCATCAGGGTGCTTTCTGATGAGTAGCGTGCACGTGACCGGGTTCTTCACAGTATAAAGATTCTTCAGCTGGTTACACACCTCATAAGCATAGTCCGTATACACGCATTACTCCAAGTTAGCTGTGTACTTCTGTGCCATTTGGGGTTAGCTTAGTTTTCCTCTCCACACAAGGTCCTTTAGCAGAGTACTGCACCAGAAGAAAGGGCTCTTTGGTTTCTCCTTCACCCACAATGCTTTCCTCATCTTCAGACTGGCCGATCCTCTGCAGACGCAGGTAACACCAGCACCCCAGTATCAAGGCACCAAGAGCTGCAATAGCAATCAAAATAACAATAACAGTCACCACTCCAGTGGTGGGGCTGTGATCCGTAATAGACATGGTCAATTTTTCAGATTGACCAACTCGCTTAAGGAGATTCTTCTGTCTGCAAGCCTATCAGGCTTATCGCATCTTCCAACTCCTGCAGTGGAAGAAAAAAAATAATAGACACCTTATTAGGAAGTTGTGCAGCTTTACCACATTCAGCAACATAATATTCACAGTTGATACCCTTCATGATGGCACACGACTCTCGCATTCAGTGCTTTGAGCTTCTCGCGCTCCTACGGTGCTTACTCATTTTAAGCTATTACTTCAAATTGCCTTTGAAGATGCACGTTTCTACAGCAAACTAAAGCAAATGAAAGCTAAACTTACTTCACCTCTCAGCACGCTTGTGAGGGTAGCGCACGGTCAGCCTGCTAAGAGGTTACAATTTTTACTAGGAGACCGAAGATGAGACAAGACACAGACATATCAATAGACTATACGGAAGTTATGTGATTTGGTATAGAGAGAGATTTAAGCTGATTTAATACAAATGGTCAATAACGGGCGAGCTTTCAAAGCCATGACATGGTAGCAATTCAGTTACCTTTAGTTTTCCTACATAAACAGTACATTTGAGTCAGAAGTCTGGCCCTTTTTAAAAAGTTTAATTTACAAGCATCCTTCTTACATGCAGTTCCAGGATGGGTAAGCTGATTGATTGTAAAGGCAATTGCCGTGCTAAAGCATTACTGTAAGCCTGTCTGTAACACTAGTCTGTTTAGAAGGGTTGACTACATGGTAATTAATCAGTTGTTCATTGATCTGATAAAAACCGAAATGTTGCTTTATACGCATTTTTCATAAGAAGCGGGTAGAGCTAGAGCTATTGAAGACTAACAAAATACCAGGGGAAGATCATTACTTTAAGCTCCTGCTCCACTTAGCCGCTTTCAAACCACAAGAGCAAGGTCATGTGTTAGGACCGCAGCTGAAATTGGAACAGATGTTAAACTATAGGAAGATCAGACCCAAGTCTCCCATCAGTCTCATTTCTCAGCAGGCAGCGAGAAAAACCTTGCAGTCGCTCTGTGAGCAGGTGACACAAAGTTTCGGGACCTGTCCTTGAGGCGGGATGTTACACGTGAACGCTCGCTCTGTTGACACTAGAAAGTTACTTCCAGCTGGGTTCAGCTCTCCCGTGTCTCAAGTGGTTTTGCTTTGATATGGCAAAGTGGAAAGCGTTAAGAGATTCAACGCTAGGACCCCCCAGGATGCACAAGACCGACTGACCCTTACAAAACAATTTCCAGTCCAAATCTGAGCGCGACGCAGCCGCTTACAGATTGCTCTTAAAGATCTTTCTCAGCCAAATCCACAGGTTTTTACCTTTACAATTCTGAATGCTTTTTGATTTGATTAAAAATTTAAAGGATCGGTTTGAACTCTGGGACAGAAAAGAGCACAACTTCCCCTGGATGTACTGCCCAGTAAATTCCCTTTCTCTAGGCACAGAGGGCTGCATCAAGAAGCCCTTTCACGCATCTGTTCGGAAAGCTCGTCACATCTTTGCGCCATACCGTAGTTAACACTGAGAGCTCTAGGAGAAAACAAACCTATGTATCTCTGGAAAGATTATTCCACGGACATTCAGCGGACATTCACATCGTAGGAAAAGGACAACAAGATAAAAAATCAAGGTCACTTGATTTTTGAGGGAGCACTTCAACTCCACTGCTCAATGAGATAAAGTGTAGAAGTCATTCCTTCTGCAGGCATATCTTCGTCTCCTTCCCACTCACGGAGTCTGGAGCCAGTACTCTATATAAAGGCAGGTATTAAGCATCTATACAGATTTACAATAGTACAAACAGGTAGTTAATGGTGCACGATAGTAACTGGGATGGCAGCGCTGTTATTTTATTAGCTTTGGGTAGTTTTGTTTCAAACACCTGCGGTGTTGTGGCACCAAAAGCTACGGCACTGTTGCTAGCTCATGCCGCTATTTTTCTGGCTTTAGGTCACCGTACGCCTCTAGAGGCAAAGCTCTCCCGCCGCCTTAATTCTATCCTTAGCACGGTGGATTTGCATGTTGTAACTATGCTAATAAGAACTATCAGAGGGGCCTTTGGTTTCCGTGTTGTTTTCTAGACCCAGAACTTCAACGTCACTACTTTTTCCACCAGCAACTGACTGAAATCAAGAATAAGCCATCTTCAGGGTCCGCTTCCTGATGGGAGAAATACCGCGTTCTGTAGATCCGCTTAAAGTTATTTAAAGGCAATTACAACTAGCTTTCAGACTCACTTTTCCATTAAAGCACACCAGAGCTAAGAAAGCCCCTTAGGATACCAGAAGCAACACTGACTTATCACTTTTACTGTAAGATACTAAAAGCTGTATATTCCTGATCTTCACAGGGATTGCTAACACCATCCCTGTATACTCAGTGACACTTCTGGTGCTATATCCCTTTCTACCACGCTTGCCATCAAAGCAAGCATTTAAGCGTACTTACTCATTGGCAAGGTTAGTCAATTCGCTGGTGGGAACCGCGAATAGCCTAGCTCGGTTCTTACAGCAATCAAACAGTGAAAACACCGGCTATAAGCCATTTTTTGTAAATAACTGCTTTGTTTCTTTTTTTTGCATAATACCAGGTTCTACTCAGAATGTAATTTGTGAAGTTTTATTATCCAGTTCAGAGGCTAGCTAAGTAAAAGACAGACGTAAATTGCAGAAGGCTGCTAGGGGACAAATTCAACGCAAGGCCGGCGTTAGTTTCTAAACCAAGTTTTTCATTAGTATAGGCATTCTGCTGCTCAGTTCGCTACCGTTAATGCCTGCAGGCATATTTCTCAAAAGAAATACTGCTACCACAGAAGCCAAAGCTATAGGAAGAGTCCTCAAAAAGCAAATCTAGCGTAGTTCACACGAGTATACAAAGGTCCTCAAGCACGAGGACTTACATTTAAGGTGCAAGTATGAAGTCGTTGGGTTTTGGTTTGTTGGAGGGGGGGAAGAAAAGTGGGAGGTATACTTTCTATTACAGTATTTCACTTAAAGTAAGTAAGTTGAATGGGGCAGGGGAAAGGAAATGAGAATAAAACTACCAGAGTGACCTTTACCTTAAAAAATTTAAAAAAAAATCTAGCGCTGACTGCTTAGTTAAAAAGCCTCCACGTTAAGACCTTCTAGAGACAGAGCAATAGCAGCTTGCACTACATGCTATTAATTGTGAAAAATGCTTTTTCCTGTCTGTGCCCGTAAGATTACTTTTGAGGAATGCTGCATACTCATCATAAGAGCATCCTTTTTGCCACTGGAAGATGAGGGGGAAAACCCTCTCGGGAAATCAGAGCCAAAATTCTGCTGTCGGCAGACAAGCGTGTACAGCATCTGCGCTACCCACATGTAGAAAGTTAGGCCTTTACAATATAGGAGCGCCCAGGCTTCACCGCTTCCAAAAAAATGAAAAAGCGGGATCACTGTTACTCCTAATCAATTCCAGTTAACACCACCTCTTTCAGATAAAGCCAAGGTACCTCGCACAAACTGGAGCTTGGCCAGAGGCTATTTTAGAAAGGGGGGGGAGGGGGGCTGCATCGCAGAAGCCTTCAATGGCAAGCTTCTCCCACCCCTTATTATACTTATGACGAGGAATAAAAGAGCAGGGAAGGCAGCTAAAAAAAGGCTTTTCTGTGGCTACTTAGTTACAGTCTTCCGACAGCTTAACATTCAAGCAACCCTGAGAAGCACTAGAACAAAACCCGATACCTAACAGCATTGCCCGGAACAGCAGTTATTTTCTGCGTGAGGTGTAGCAGTACCTTACGTTTAATCAAGAATTGCTTTTAAAGCTTTATACCAAGCTAAGCCACACAGAAGTCACTATTTTACAGAAGACAGTGAGATGAGGAAAGGGGAGAGCAACAGTCTAGGAAGTCTCCCAGACACAGCGGCCCAGTTTCAGCAGTCAGACCTCAGTAGCGTAGCAAGTGGAGCAGGTTTCTGCTGTAGCTGCCCGTCAGGCAAGTCAGCCCGTTTATGCAGAACCAGAAGCAAGTTTCAAGTGTTGAGACCACATTTGCTTCAGAGGCAACTGCGTGGCTGGCAAAGCATCTGTCATGCTCTACATTTGTATTTGTCAGCATCGCATCCACGTGAAGCTCTAAGGAGAGATCTGTCCCGGTAAGGTAACGGGGTCACTTCTGATATTCGGTTATCGGAAATAACACACTGTGTATGTCCCGTGGCATAGCTTAATTCTTGACGTTATTAGGAAAATTGCTGAGACAGCAACATTAAGTTTGCTGACAAAAACAAACTTTCTATTTACGCATTCAAGGAAGTTCTCAAAATGTGTGGTTTAGGTTTGTTTTTTTTTTTTTTAACAGCTTTGTCTAACAGCAGCTAGATAGCACCCATGCATTTCTCATATTCAAGCAGGTTTTATACTCTGCTCGAGTCTTCAGACTGCAAGTACCTCAAAAGTCTATGACGTACCTGGACCAAGTAGCTCAAGAGCTCAGGCTAGGAGTCCTCAGAGTTTCAGAATCAGCTTATTAGAAAAAACGAAGATGACGCTGGTTTTGCATCTCGTCTGGCAAGTCTTCTTCGTCAGTCCTCCCCTGCAGAAAGGGATCGCATTGTCTCTAGATCCTCCGCCTGCGTACCTTTTGCTCTTGGCTTGCCAGAGTTACGTAACAACATCTAACCGTTGGCTTCTGGTACGTGGCAGTCAGGGAAAAAGGATCTGATACCGTTTTGCCTACCTGCTAATCAAGGCAAGAGTCTTACAAGTTGTTCCAAATTCTTCGGGTCTCTTCAAAAGCAACATCTACCGACAGGCAGCTACACCTGCATTCACGTCAGAAAAACAAAGAGCACGAGACAGGACAGCTCACTGCAGATGCTCAGAGGAAGGCACAAGATTCATTTCGAGCAACTCACATTACCATGTACTCCCTGGACTGTCAACGGTCAGTTTGGACTTACTCTGTAGCGCATACCTAACTCCTCGCACTAAGCTCTGCGGGGCTCAGTGAGCGGAGACGAGCGTCTTTTTGGTCGAGAGGAGCCCCGAACCGGGGCTGACAAGCCGTGAGGCATCGCGCCTTGTGACTGCAGCACGGCAGCGACAGCTGCAACCGCGCCGGCTGCAACCGCGCCGGGAGAAGGGGGCCGAGCCCCCGGCGGGCGGCGAGGCGGCACGGGCCGCTCGGGAGAACGGGGCAGAGCCGCCGCCCGGGCCGGGCCCCGCCGGGGGAGCCCCGATTTACCCCTTCGGGGCCGGCGCGAGGCCTGCGGGGCGCCCCACCACCGCTCGGCAGCGAGGCAGGGTCGGAGCGGAGCCCAACGCCGCCCGGGCGCGGACCCCTCCCGCCAAGCCGCCGCAGACACAAAGAGGGGCTCCGCCGCGGCGTCAGCAGGGAAGGGGCGGCTCCGGTCCGGGGTGGCGGGGAAGCACAGGCGGCCTCTCCGCTGCTCCAGAGGCTCCAGCCCCTGCCCCAGCGCGGGACGCTCCCCGAGACGCGGCCCGCCTCGCCGACCCCCGCCCCGGCTCACAGCCCAGCGGACCCGCCCCTCACCCGAGCTCTCGGGCCTCGCACGGCACCCAGCCGAGCCTTCCCACCCCCTCCCCACCGCACTAGTGCCGGGATCGATCATGCCGCAGCCCGCATCCCCCACCCGATCCCAGGCGCTCACCGTCCCGCAGGCGCACTCACCGACGCCACCGCGGGCGCGACAGCTCTTTCCCCGCCCGCGCCGGCTTATAGCGGCGGCCGGGCGGTGCCGCGCGGCGGCCAATCGGCGCCCGGCGCGCAGGGCCAGGCCAGCAACAGCTGACGGGCGGGGCGGGGGCGGTGGTTCGGCCCTCCCCTCTTGTCCCTTTCCCTGATAGCGGCGGTGGGGGGCAGCTCAGTCCCGGAGCGGGGCCCGAGGAAGGCGAAGCTGAACTGATGGGCGAGCCCCTTCCCGCCGCCGCACTCGGCCGCTTCAGTCCTCAGCCCTGCCCGGCGGCGAGGCGACGGCGTGAGGGAGCAGCGCTCGTGCGGAAAGACGCCGCCCGCGCTGGGCAGCCCCGCAGCCAGCGCCGCGAAGGCACGGAGGGTGCCAGCGCTCCCCCGTCTGGCCTCGGCGGGGGTAAAACCCCTCAGCTACTGCCCTGACCCCCCGCCAGAAGCCCCTTCTCGACTCCCGTGCAGCAATACGGCAAGGTCACTGTTGCCACCAAGGCCACCCCTAGAGCTGCCGTAGTGCTTGGCGAGCACCGACAGCCACTGGCTGTCCCTCCCCTTCCCATTCCCATTCAGCAAAAAGCTCAATATGGCCCAGTACCCAGACAGATGCCTCACCTCCCCTGCTCGCTCTCAAAGCCATACAGACCTGACCCATCTTTTGCCTGGAAGCTGTACAGCCCCACTCACGCATATCGGTGTCTCAGGAGGCCTTCCTAAGATGAGAGGTAACTCCGGACTGCTCCCAAATCCTACCTAGCCAGTCTGCAGCATTAGCAGAGAAGCTGTCTCATAGTACAGACAGCCCTAAGCATACCATCTCACAGTTTTGTTTAATCTGAAATGCATAGTGGCACAGAATACCTGAGATTCCACAGCCAATTAAGAACACTCTAGAAAAGTCAATGTTTAGCGTCAAATTAATGTTTTATTTAGGCTTTGGATCTAATGAGCGTAGCACAGCATCACTTTCTATTGTCTTTATGCAACAGCCACCACAGAAGAGACGATAAAGTCCTTAAAAGTTCAGAAGGTAAGCGGAAGACCAAGCACTGACACTAGGTTACTTTCCCTGTTAGTACCTAATGGTCTGGATTGTCTGTCAAAGCAATATTGGCCATGGCAGTTACTTTTCTTTCTTTCAAGTGAGCAGATGCAGAGGTAGCCTTTGGGCCAGTACTTTAATAAGACGTCTAAATCCCAATTAGATACTGGAATCTCTATGGAGATGCCTGTTTTACTTACGTAACCGTGGATGTAGAGTCCGCCGTATATGAGCGTCCTAATCCACTTCACTGAGAAGGGTCACGCCCTTTTGTACAAAAAGGACGAATGCAATTATGACAGAGCTGACTCGTAAAAGCCATCCAGTAATCGCACAGCCTTAAGACCGGCAATCTCTTTTGGCATAATTTGAACACTTTTTGCCTTTGAGAAACTTTTTATAGTGATTTTGTAACTCACATTTAATAAATTGCACAGAGAACAGAGCAGGTTCGTTCACATCAGTTTCTTATCTTTGCAAACGGGCTGCTTGACCTGCGCGGAGCTTAAAAGTATGGGAAATTTCCAGTCTGCTTGTGGAGAAAGTACAGGGCTGTTAATCCTTCAGAACTGCTGAAAAGCTGCTCTTGCTTTGTCACCCTCGCCTGTCCCCAGTTAACGCCTAAGGCTTATAGCAGGAGCAAGGCCATAGCGACCTCTGATCCTCACAGCTGGGGAGCAGCGAGAACCCGCTTTATGCTTTACCGGGAGTTTCTGAAGCATACTGGCGGAGTCAGTTAAAGCACTCAAGTAATGTGCTCTTCAGCTGCGCTAGGGATGAAAAACGGAGTTTCCTCTCATTTATTGACTATTGCTCCTTAGCTGTGCGCAAGTAACGTACAACGGTGAACGTGCGACGTGCTAGTATGAGAGAGAGTCTTCTCTTCCTAGAAATAAAAAAATTACAGATTTATCACTGAGATTTTTATCCCCAATATTCATAACCTAGATGTAACAATTTTCTGAATTTTATACCATCTTTTAAAGTATGCCCTCTTGCTTTGATGTTTTCATATCGCAGCATTCAACATTTTAAACCGTTATATACGCTTATTGACTTCACTGGGAATTATCCGCAGAAGTCGTCTGCGGTCAGTTGTAATCATTGTCACAGCCGTAAGGATGTCTGCTGGAGCTACTCTGACCCCTAGCATAGTTTCCAGCAATGTTAATGTTAAGCGTCGCTAATTACAGAGATTCTTTGGTTGCTCTTCAGGTGCTATACCACTGTCAGAGACATTTATGATCAGATGAAGATTTGCCTGTGTTTTATTTCGTTGGAGAGAAATTGTTTCCACTCTAGCAAATTCACATCCTGCTCCCCTTGTCTTTTGACAGCTTTCAGATAGCTGATGCAGCTGTCGCACATGTACCGGTTTTGGAGTTTCCTTCTGCCAGTTACACCCAGTGTCCTCTAAATATATTCTTTGTATATCCACTAACTTTTTTGTTAGTTTTGAACGGTTACTGTCAATATTTGCTCCTTTAGTTAGGCGCATCCCTTGTGTTACTTCTGAAAGGGTAACTAGTAAAACAAGCCATGTGCTTCCTCCATTCCCACTTGGGAAGACAACAAATATGCCACAGATATATATTACACCTATAACACCTGTTCCATTTTCTGTTGCTACGTAGCACTCATTGCTGCTAAGTGCATTCAGGAATCATCTTTGCACCCTCGAAAGCGTATCACGGAAACAGACCGGTCCGCACAGAACATTTTCTTATGCGTGTTTTAACCGTTCCTTAGAAATAGGTGTTTTGCAAGTCTACAGAGGGATTGTTAAAGAGGACAAAAGGGCCGCTACCTCTGTTCAAGGAGGTATAAGTTACAACTCGCGCCTTTACTTACAGGTCCACATCGCAGGCTCCTTCAGCCGGTCTGTCTCGCAGCTCTCGCTCGGGCTTCGCCATCAGGTCTTGTCTCGATGACTCTCATTCTCGAGACTTCTTCCAAGGGTTTCTTCCCTGTGTCACCAGAGTCTTAAGTCTTTCCCAGCATTTTGTCTCCATCAGTCATTGTGGTTTCATCCTCCATCTTTCATCCAGAGATGTGGTGTTCTCGCACGGCAGGCCACGCCGGAGAGTCCGTGCCACGTGACCTCGGCCCTGGTGCAATGGACCGATTTAAACATAAAAGCTGTTTTAAAAAAAAAAAAATAATTACAGGCCATAACAGATCTCAATCAGAATCACGGTAGTAACTGAACTTCCAAAGAAAGCACAAAGCTAAGCACGCGTCTTTAACGCCCGTAGGTAAATGCAAGCGTTGAAGAAAACGTTACACATTTTTACAAGCATTGACAACTCTCGGGTCTATAAAATAAATTAAGTTTTGTAAATGATAAATTAGCATTAGGCATCTGAGGGAGAGTTGGCAATACCTCTAGGTAAACGTAGCTGTCGACGGGTTAAAAGAAAGCACGTGCATTACTGGCTCCTAAGCAGATCTAAAATATTTGTGCAACATTTTTCTTTTTCAATAACTTTGAGTAGTTTTAGAGAAACTTAGATTATTACTTGGGCAGAATTGACGTCCAAACAAAGCACCAGTGTTAACGATAGCGGGCACGAATTGTGTCTGAGGAGCATTATAAGAAAAATATCAAGTTAGGCAGTAAAGATGGAATGCTAATATGGATGCGATACATTACCCTAATTGCTGGAAGAGCTAATTATGGTAAAGTACTCCTTTTTAGGGTTGTCAGGTATGTAAAAAAAAATGTGATTTAATAAAGCTGTAATAAATATTTGTTTGCTCTCCTGTGTCTTTTGCTTGTCTGTCTTTGGGGTTTTTGTCTGTGTCTGCATTTGACGTTTTGTGTTTGTCTTTTCCCGGCCTTTGATATTTTTTCAGCGTGCCTGTCACTGTTTGCGTCTTTGAGTAGGGTTTGTTGTTGGTTTTTTTGTTTGTTTGTTTTTTTCCCCTTTGTCTTTGAGTTATGACAACAGTCACATGCAGGAAAACAAAGCAGGAGAGGTCACCAAATGAAACTTAGAGCGATAGCAACAAAGAATCACAGTCAGTCCTCTGCAAATAGTCAATTCCTGGGGAATTCCTGTGGTATTCCTGCATCAAAAGAAGCGTGACCAGCAGGTCGAGGGAGGTGAGTCTCCCCCTCTACTCCGCTCTGGTGAGACCCCACCTGGAGTACTGCATCCAGCTCTGGGGTCCCCAGTACAAGACAGACCCGGACCTGTTGGAGCGAGCGCAGAGGAGAGCCTCCGCTACGAAGGCAGGCTGAGAGAGTAAGCTTTGTTCAGCAGGGAGAAGAGAAGGCCTGCAGCTGAAGGTGAGGAGATTTAGATGAGAGACTAGGAAGAAACTCTTCCCTGTGAGGGTGGTGAAGCACTGGCATAGGTTGCCCAGAGAAGCTGTGGATGCCCCCTCCTTGGAAGAGTGCAAGACCGGGTTGAATGGGGCTTTGGGCAACCCGGTCTGGCGGAGGGTATCCCTGCCCATGGCGGAGGGGTTGGGTTGGAACTAGATGGGCTTTAAGGTTCCTTCCAACTCACACCATTCTGTGATTCTAGATGACTGACCAAAGCCAGCCTTTGCAATACGGAGCACCTATGTAGCTGGCATTGTTTGGGGACGCCTTGCTTGCTCAGCGGATGGAGTCCTAAGCACTTGCAGAAGCAAACTGCAGTCTGTTAGGTGCACAGCTCACCCTTTCCTCTAAACATCCAGGAGCAGCAGGTCCCCGAGGCTTGAGGCGGGGAGACGATGAGTCACGAGGAGGGGGAACAAAAAGAAAAAGAGATCCTTGCTGCATAGCAGAGTTAGGGTTTCCTACCACTAGGCCAAGGCGTGAGGAAAATAAGACCCTGCATCCCCGATGAGATCCTTCTTTCCGTGTTCTGACGTGTAACTTGGGGAGCATCTCTGGTATGTGACAGCGGGGTACAGCGGAAACTAGCGACTGCTGGCTATATATCTTGGTTATACCACAGCATAACCCTTGCCCAGCTGCCATCAGCAGCTCGACCGCCGATGTCCGCCCCGAACAGAAAACTGAAACGTAGCCCCAGGAAGACAACTCGAGGAAAGGAAAGAGACCCGAGCGGCAGGGAGGGGAAGCGCCAGTCCCTTGGCCTCTCAAATTTTGTGTCTATGTCAATTTTTGTCAAGCTCCTATCCTTGTATTTTATTTCCTTCCTGTCTGTCACGTACCCTGTTGATTTTAAAACGTACTTGTTTTGTCCACCTTCATCTAGTTCCCTGTCTCTATTTTTGAACCTTTTCCTCTCTCAGTCCCCATGACTTTTAAAATTGACTTTCTATGTTTCCGTTTAGTTTGCTGTCCTTATTTTTTAATTTTTTTTTCTTTACTTTCCTAATCCCCGTCGCTTTTAATACTTTCTACGTCTCCTTTTATCTGGTTCACTGCCTGTATTTTTAATCTTTTTCCTTTAGATCTGTGCTCTAAAAATTTTATTTCTACGTCTGCATTTTACTTCACCGTCCTTATGTTTCAAATTATTTTCCTTTATTTTCTTAATCCATTTTTTTTTAACGCCCTTTCTGTGTCCACTTCTATCCCACTCAACATCTTTGTTTTTTAAATGTTTGTCCTGTCTTTCCTTAGTGCCATCGCTTGTTAAATTTTCAAAGAGGGCACTTTGCATCCCTCTTTTCCCCTCGGAACGCTTCCTGAGTCCCATCCTTTACCCCTGTCCTCTCCTCTGTTCCGCACATTTCCATTCGGTCCCCTGAGGACATCTGGACTTTGTTCAATTCCCTTCTGAGGTCATCACAGACCCGAAACTTCTTCGGACTCTCCGGCCCCTCTCTAATCCCCACCGCGATGCTTCTTGTTCCATCAGAAACTTTTCCGAAGCCATCTTAGTGTTCCAGAGCAGTCTTTTTCTTTCCCGCCTTAGCGTGTATGTCTATTTGTTACCTGGTACCCCAAAGATGTATATCTTTGGTTCAGACCTCCTCTTGAGTTTTTGAGAGAAGGCGCCAGTCTTCATCCATTTTTATCGACACATCTCACACGGTGGTTTTTGTTGCATTTGGCAATTTATTTTTGCTCTAGCTACTTTGGGGTTAATTAGGTTTCTTCATGGAGTTTCTGATACATTTATTGTATTTTCACAGGGTTTTTTGGTGTTTTCCATCCTTTGGGACTCATTCAGTTTTGTTAAGGGAGTCAGTCGGAGAGAACGTTAAGGTACTCTGAGTCATCAACAATTTACAGTAAATCATTTACTTGACAACCAAAGATAATTTTGAGAAGGGATTCTTACGGGATTTATTCCTGCTTTGCCATTCAGTCTTATCTAGAACGTGGATCTCACAGAATTTAGGTGGTATGCATCATCTTGCTAAAAATGTTATATAACCCCATAGCTCTGTGGGTTTTTTATAGGAAACACAACACAATTTTCAATCATAATATTGTTATTGCATTTAACAAACTACTTTCCTACATAATTGAGTATGACCTTTACCACCTTCTACTGTCGTCCCAGAAAAACCAAAGCTTAATTATCTCCCTGGTCACATTGCTGATACAATAGGCATAGCCATGATAAAAAAGCAAGCATCATACTTTCCTGTAAGGGTCACTTTCTCTGTTTGCCACATCCCAAACCATAAAATCCAGACACATGGCAAAACTTACTGCTTGTCCTCCGCCTGCTTTTAATCCTCTCGGGGGTTGGCCCCACCCCTTTCACACGGGATTGTGGGAAGGGTAGTGGGCGGGGGCTGGTGATTGTAGGCGGGGCCCTGGGTATATGAGCCACAGGACTGGGTTAGGGAGCTCATTCTGCTTCTGGGCTTCTCCAGTGTTGGTACTCTGCTGTTATTTCAGTCAATAGCAGCTTTTGAGCTGCCTCAGCTGTTTGTTTTGATGGTTAGGGAAGCAGAGGCACCTGAGGCAACAGCTTCAGGAATAGTTGAGGTTAAGCTGGGTATAGAGAAGAAAATACACTTGTGTGCAGGTTTGGTTTTTTTTTTTTTCCAAGGTAATACTTTTGTATTGAGTGTTTGGGAGTTTGCAAGATGATTTAATAACATGTACTCTTTTTGATTCTAGGTTCATCAGATTTTACTGGAATTCCTGATGTTATTGGAGATGGAACCTTGGTTTTTTTACCAGTTTTGGTGTTTACTCTGTAAGTTACTGACATCATCTCTTTTTTAATAAGATTGATGGTGAGATGATCTAGCAGGGTTTAGGGTGAGCATCTCATATGCATCTGTCTGTAGAGTTTTGGTATTTCTTAGGAAAGCAGCGAGGACATAAGGCATAGCATCTTTCAGGGTACGGGACAGCTCATTGCATTTCATGTCATTCCTAGAACCTCTGCAGCTTGTAGCTGGCCTCTCATAGATTATAAGTGTCAGGGCTTTGCTTATTCTGTGGGCCTGTAGCAGAGCCCAGGGTTTGCAGGAAAATGGAAGAGAGGAGCTGCCTGCCAAACATAGAGCACGGCTCAGAAGAGCAGCTCTCGAGGAACGGCTGATGCAGGGGGTTCAGGGGTACAAATACAGGGAAGGAGCTGTCAGAGTGGGGTTCCTTCCCTGAGGGTTCCAGAGGAGAGAAGGGGTTTCTAAAGTTTTGGGACTAGGGGATGGCTGGGAAAGGGAGGAGGGTTCATCAGCCTTTCTCAGGTCAGCTGTGCAGTTGTAATTGAATGTCAATGCAGTCTGTTCTGTTTTAGTCTCTCTGCAGCTGACAGGAGGTCCGATGGTCCCGAGATGCCCCGTAAACCATCCATTCCTCTGCATTGGAATAAGCAGAGCTGAATGTCAGAAGAGTCTCCTCTCGTAAAGTGAGGAGTAAATCAAAATATACCCTCCTGAACTCTCCACTTCTCTGTGCCTTTTACTGTCTTTGTTCCCTGACTTAATTTTTGCGTCTATCCATTGCCATCCATCTGGATTTCACCGTTACTTAGGGACATGGACTGGGCGATTATTTCCAGCGCAGGCTCAAGTGACTGTATTCACTGGAATTTCTTGGAGAGAAGGATGTATATTATCTGTGCTCATAAATATCCAGCCAGGGGTTTTCTCTTATTACGGTCCTGACACGTGAGCTTTTTCTATTGGTTAGTTTTGCCTTTTTCCTTAAGCACATGGTGAGGTTTGCTCTATTATTGGTTGCGGCTGTTACATTCCCGTGGTTGTATTTATCTATTGTGTTTGTAGCACCAGTTTCTGTAGTGGTAAGGTGCCTGTTTTGGATCTTTGAGACACTGCGTCACGATCATCGTGCTTTCTCCATTGGCCGACCGTCCCTGTAATTCCCTAATGGGCTTCGTGGGTAAGGAGGTAGTTTGTGTCGCTTGTCACCAGAGCTTCAACACAGCAACCTGTAAGCGGCAGAGGCGGCAAGGAGGAGCGGCCGAGGTAAAGGAAAGGAAGACGGGAATGGGTGCGAGCGGGCTGCGGTTTTGGGGGACACCTCAGCGTGTGGCTTTTGCTTTGGTGGTTTTCAGGTGCTGCAAGCAGCTTGGGAGGGGCAAAGCCGTATCCCAGTAAGGGGTCCGAGAAACCGAGCTGGTTGTCAGCTGAGCTGGTGTCCCAGAGCAGGAAATAAAGGCAGCTTGGTTAACGGTTTCTCTTTTGGTTTTTCAGGTGCCATGCTGGCCGTTCTTGGATTTGGATGAGGATTAGAGGTGAGCTGCAGCAGTAGCGAGGAGGAGAATAGGACTGGTGACTTCAAGAGTAACAGTAATTTTGTGTCTCGTGGCATCTTAGATACCACAAGCAATGATGGTTACAGTGTCCATCTTCAGCAGGCACAGGTGAGCGGAACACCACAGCCCTTCTGAGGAGGGGTGGTGTTGTGGGAGAGGTTGGCGTAGACCTCTGCGACGGCTTACCGATGGCGCTGCTTGTTTATGGGGTTATGTTACGCAGATGATGAAGCGGAACCAGGCGACTGCAGGACTGTCCCAGTTAGCTGATGTGTGGTAGGTATGTATATGTCAAGGATGGTTTCAGATGCCTGGTGCTCTGAAAGCTAAGTTGAGGGTCTGGGGGGAGGGGCAAGGCAGGAAGTTGCAGGGCTGGGGTCAGGGGGTGGGACTGGAGGCATTTGAGGTTAGCGTAGGGGAGAGGGCTGTCTGGGACCAGTCCCCTTTGGAAGTGCAAAGGGAATGCTTTAATTGTCAACGCAATGCTAGACTGCTGGGCAGGGCAGTTCCAGCCTGGGTTAGTTTCTGTATCTTGTCTTTTGAGGCAGGGCTCAGGCAAAGGTCTCGATGTTCTCATGACCCTTTGCGCTCAAGGGGCACGGCGTGCTTCTCGGGCTCCATCCCTAGGGTCTCG